>NC_139990.1:34444188-34606124 GCF_964263955.1 Coregonus lavaretus
ACCAAAGACACGCTCCACCAAACATATTAAATTATTCAGTCCTATAATGCCATATCAACAGTAGGCCTAGGCTATATCTTGCTTAGAATGTGCCTCACACATACAATACAATTTATGGGAGTCTAGTATTTTTTATTTGAGGAGAAATGAAATGCTTAAAGACATACTCGTTGAAGCCAATTTCAACAATGTTGACTGTCAACACTCCAAACATGTTGAGCAAACACTGGATTTATTTTACAGTTGTTATAACTCGTTACTGTAGCCTATGCTATTTAAAAAACTGTAGTATCAATCCACAATGGACTAGGATGAGAATATTCTGTGCCCCCAGCTGAATTGGAGTTGATGACAACGCCAAGACCATCAATAACTTACAGAATTGCGACAACTGCAGTATTAAGCCAGTGAGTGGCCAAGCCCTCATCAAACCTTATTTATTCATCAAAACCAATAATTTTTTGCCCATAATTCTGGTTGTGAAAATAGCAAAAATATTTCTGACACACCCCTGAACCTATAGCGCTAACGCCAGCGCTAAGATTTACCATTGCGTTAGGTTTGTTAAAATAGAGCCCTAAATATGTTCATATTTGGTAGTCAATATAACTTGGAACATAACATATGTTGAATCCGCTTAAAAAAGATGCCAAGTTCAATAGGGGTAAAATAAGGATGATATTTTATGATAATATATATATAGGGGACAAGAATACCATTATATGCCTTTCGCCAAACACACATACTGCTAAACGATTACTGGTACAGTTTCAACATGATGATCCACTCCTCATTTGGACCCACATAATGCGCATCCATCGATATTATCTGGGATGCACCTTTTTGAACACTAGTTAGGTTTCCATCCAATTGACGACAGACTTTCATGCAAATATAACAAAATATGCATAAAGAAAATATGCTAATTTTCCCGCCAGTGGTGTGTTTCCACCAAACGGACTTGTTGCGGATAGAAATCAATGTGTGATGACGTAATGCACACAAAATGTAATTTTTCACTTAAGTTTTCATGTATCGAATAAAAATCTAAAGCTCTATTTGTTTCCATCACATTTTCAACTCTACCGATAGTTTTATCACAAAAACTGTTGCGTTAAATAGCAAATGTGCCTTCTCTAGTCTTAGCACGTGTGCTCTAGTCAACAGCTGGCAGATACAGTGCAGGTAGGCTAGTCTACATGATGAGATTATTATGGATAACAGCGAGAAAATGTTTTTTTGCCAAATGGCAGTCAAGCATCGATCCTCATGTCACCAGAATAAGACCCTCAATATTTCTTGGAAAGGAGCATCAAGATCAACATGCACTTTCACCACTCTGTGGAGTTCATCATAAGTTATTTCATCTGTTGCCTAATAAACTGCATGGTTTCCCAAGTCGTAGTGGGAAGACCACAGACCATATCGTGACTTCAAGTTTACATCGATATGATGGTTATTATATCAATATTTGCGCATAAAGGTGTTTCCACCGCCATTTCTCGTATAATACATTTTACCGACTCATTTGTCGGCATTCATAAAATTGTACCGAAACATTCTATTTCCATCACAGCTGTCGTGATTTTTCTGATACGGTATAAAAACAGTGGATGGAAACGTGGTTACTGTTAATAGAAATGTACACTTATACACCTGAACCGTCTGCCTTCTGCTGAATCTCAGCCATTAACACCACTACACTACGCTATATTTCTATACAGATAATTCAAAAGAAATTGTCAGTTTGACTTGTATGTGGAGGCCTTTCTAATTAAAACTTGTCTCAAGTGCTGAGGAACCTTGAGCGAGATGAAGAGATGGAGAGCAGGTTCAACAGCACTCAGCAGCCAGGTGTTTGTTTTTGCCACTTCACATCAAAGAAGTATCATCCAGTCTAGACACCAAAATGGCACTCGGCGCTTTGATCTCGCCACCAAGCGACGAGGCGATGTAGAAACCCAAGTTATCCTGTTTTCACTTTTAAATGTGTGAGGACATTGGCTGAAAAATTTGAAATATTTGTCACAATAGAAAAATAATGCCAGTCTGAAAATGATTTCGATAGTATGAATAGATAGAATGTATGATATGTATAGTGTATGATACTTATGATGTACTTACTGTATATGCATTTCTAAAAACAAAAGATGGAGATGTGCTTTAGGTGGTGGGGTGACAGGTCGATGGTCAGAGTTCACTTGGCCCTCAGCTGTAGCGTGTCTGCCTCTATCATACAAAGCCAGATTTCACTGACTGGGGTTCAGAGATCAAGAATAGGTGACATGCAGCCATACCCTGGTCCCCCTCCAAACCATGGCTTTGTCCCAAATGGCACCATATTCCCCATATAGTGCACTGGTCAAAAGTAGTGCACTATGTACACTACCAGTCAAAAGTTACTATTTTTTACATTTACATTAACACTTTTTTGGTTACTACATGATTCCATATGTGTTATGTCATAGTTCTGATGTCTTTGCTATTATTCTACAATGTACAAAATAGTAAAAATAAAGAAAAACCCTTGAATGAGTAGGTGTGTCCAAACTTTTGACTGGTAGTGTAGGGAATATGCTGTCATTTGGGATGCAGCCCATCTCTTAATTGCTAGCATGCCACTTGGTGCTTGGTCAGATCACAAAGTAGTGCTTAATGACAGTAGAACTATAACAACAAGGAAGAGAAGAGAAGGAGATGCATATTGTTACGTTCCCCAGCAAAAAAAACGAATAATGTCGCTCCAACAGAAGGGGGAACTAACAAAGAGTCACTGACAACAACCTAAATGAAACAGGTGGGATTTTAGGAAGGGTTCTGAAAGACACTCATGGGGGTGTCCACTGAAAGTTGAAAAGCAACAACAACTGGAACCTAAATGACACCCATCATGAGCACCCACCAAACTTGCCCAAGAAGAGGCAAACAAAATAAAAACCCACACCAAACTCAAAGACAGGAAGCAAACCAAAAAGGTGGAGCAAAACAAAATCAGGGAAATCAGACAAAAGATTGTTTGTCTAGAACTCAAAATAGGGATCGCCAACTAAAGGTGTTAACCCTCCGCATCTATCAAGACAACTGGAGCACTGGGCCAGCCACTCTTAAATAGCACCTGGGCAAGCAGAGATGAAACACCTTCCCACTAACGAGATGGACAAGCCAGCACAGGTGTAACACATACTGACTACGAGGTTGGACTTTAGCTAACGTGCTAAAGTCCAACCTGAAAACATAAATGGAAAAACCAAAGCCTGCGATCTCAAGTCTGAGTCACTGCTTTAACAGAATGTCAATAACAATGCAGGAAGATTGAATTAGTCTCCAGTATCTCTCTGCTCTCCTCTCTCTCCCCTCCTTGACCCTCTTTCTTCACTGTCACTGACGTCTAGAGTTTAAGTACTCAGGTTATGCTGTGGAGATGACTGGTTTCTCCCCAGTGTACAGTTAGCCAGTGCGCTAGCACTAACAGTCAGTCCCCGTCCAACCCTCCAACTCACCACCTCCCACTTCTTCATCCCCCTCCTCCCCTTTTTTCTCTCTCTCCCCTTCTCTCTCCTTCACTCTCTCTCTCACTTGGCTTCATATTGATCTGAATTCCTTTGTTTCTTATTGATCGGCCACTCCACCCTCTGCCGCATTGAACAAACACAAAGACACACAAACACACTCTGGAAAAACACACACACACCCACTCACATAGGACATATGTGAACTGCATCAATGCATGCACGTTGTAAAGACAGGTCTGTATCGGAATTGTATTGAAAGGCAATACCACTTTGCATGCATAAACATGCACTCACTCTGCGCTATTCCAGTCAATGTGTGTATGTCTCTATATCTCTCTCTGTCACATACACACACCTATGGACACACTTAAAAAGGTTTCTCCTCAATGATCAGACAAGCTAATGACACAGAATGGAGATCATATTGACCCAACACTCCAGAGCTGAATTGAAAACAGAGATTCAGACCTTGCAGGTAACACAATTAGGCTAAAGCTGCTGTTCATTTTTCATTGTTGCCGTTTTTTGAAGGGGCTTTACATTTTTGTTTAGTGTGGCATTGTCATTGTTGTTTTTTGGCTACACTGGCACCACACACATACGATTCATTCATAGAAGGATGTCTACACTCTTAGAAAAAAAAGAGAACCCTTTGAAGAACCCTTTTTGGTTCCATATAGAACTATTTTGGTTCCAGGTAGAACTCTCTTGGGTTCCATGTAGAATCCTTTCCAAAGAGGGTTCTACATGGAACCCAAAAGGGTTCTACCTTTTTCTAAGAGTGTAGTATGCATGGGGAAGTATTAAGGACACAAGTGAAAACTCAATGAGTATCCAGACAGAGATTCACTTGAAAATACACTTTAAGAAGCGTCAATATTTTAGGCTCAACTTCCTTCTTGCCGATTCAGAACCAGAATGATGTGTCTCTGATAATGACCCCCTGACAGGTTGTCTGACCTCCCCAACCATCCCCCCTCACAATCTCTGGTTGGTGGCATCAAGTTGCCATAACACCAGACTGTTTAGCCTGGCCTTTGACCTCCTTTAAGAGCATGCTGTGCTCAATCAGACATTCCAGCCATGGTTTCAATTCAAAGGGATGGGAGAGGGAGGGGAAGGGGCAACACTTCCTCTGGTGATGTTAGATAAGATGCACTGCAGGCAACATTCGTCTCTTACTAAAGGCGTCTGCATGCTTCCCATCTGAAACAGTTCGGAACAGTTTGTGCATATATTATGATGACATTTTATGACGTTTTTGTTCGTTTTGGCCATCGGCAAGGGTTTTTTCGTCTGTTCGTGCACACAAAACAATTTTTTGAGGCAAGGCGAAGTCTACACCCCTTCATCGGTAATTGATTAACAGTAGGGATTATTCAATGAGGAGTTTTCTGTCATTCAAAGATAGACGACTCGTTTTCATATACATTTTGTTCACTTGAGAAATACAGCACCAAACATCCTAGTTAAGATCTCCTTGGCAAAAACGTAAAAGTGAATGACAGATATCTTGAGTTATCTTAGATTAATTCTGACTATTTTGAGGAAGTGTATACTGGCCTCGGCATCTCAAGATGGACAAACAGTACTATGGATGCTTTTTTCTTGTTTTTTAAGCGAAGGTCTTTTCAAGCGAAGGTCAAAGGTATGCAAGCACACTCGTTCGGTTCGCCGCACCGAGTTTGGCTAGGTTCCAGCTGAACCGTGGCATGCAGAAGCCTTAAGTGCATGCAAACACTGTGTTGAGATGTAATAATTATTGCATTTGTTTGGCTCACTACTATTTAATTTATAATGGCGGATTGTGTTGTTCATCATTATTAATGAATTATTCATCACTATTGTCTTAAAGCATCTCTTCATGGCTTTGTATGTTATGTTCTATTCAGTCTTTGTCAATAGCACAAAATATATAAATATATAATATTTTCACTCTTCCATTTTCCCTTTCATTATCTACACAGGTAATATTGTGGATACACTCTGTTTCCTGACTTACTGCTACAGTATGTAACTTTTTGGGCAACCTGACCATATTCGCATAGAAATGTGTTATAGATCTTTCATTCCCATTGAAGGCAAGTCTAAGAAGTGGTAGATATGTTCTATGTGTGCTATTTCTATTCTTCCCGTTCTGAAGTTTCATTTTTGTGTCTTTTACTTTTGGTTTTCTACATCAGCTTAAAACAGCTAAATATACAATATTTTTGGTTATGAAAAATATATTTCACAGCAGTTTAGATGGTACAATGTTTCTCTACACAATGACTGTTGTTTTGTCACAAACTGAAATTAGGCGAACTATTAGAATTTTAGCAACCAGGAAATGGCGGAGCGACTTCTGCATAGTGCATTTTTAAGACAATGAGCTATTATGTTTTTGGTTCAATGGGTTTAGTCTACTATTGTTATTTCTTGGACTGATCAGTCATTTTGGCTTTTTCCATGATTTGCTTCACAAATGTTTAGCTTACATTATCCAATGCTCTATGTTTCCGTCGGAAATAGCACTGGACAAGGTCAGGTCTGAACAGTGGACATATGAATTGATTTATTGATTTCCTAATAGATAATAATAAACAGCCTATGCTCTGTTGCTTTCAGGAATGCTGTGGTCTACTCTCGTCTTGAGTCCGTGGAAACTTCCCACTAAGAAGGATCTATGGGAAGAATTTCAGTCCAGCCTCAGTAAGGTAAAGCTGCCTCCAATCTCTCTCTCTCTCTCTCTCTCTCTCTCTCTCTCTCTCTCTCTCTCTCTCTCTCTCTCTCTCTCTCTCTCTCTCTCTCTCTCTCTCTCTCTCTCTCTCTCTCTCTCAGACACACACACAGAAACACGCACATATACACACGTGAATGTTCTGGCAACTTCAAATCTCATTCTACTCACAAACACTCCCACTAGTAGCTAAATTATGTCATACAAATGGTAGAAAGTATGAAATACAGTAGAGAAGATCTACTTTACATAAAACATCAAATAATGGCTATATCAACTTTTTCAATGGGCTTTATTAGAATGGGGTACAAATACCTTGCCTTGCATAGGCTACACAAACACGTGCGCACGCACTAACAGGATTGGCACAATACCCATAGCAACTGAAAACGGTGCCCTAGCAACCATTGGGCATCTTGCCAAGCCATTGAGGTTGCCAGGCAGTGTCAGTGTTCCCATGGTAACATCTTATGCTGCCTTTGTAAATAAGGTATGAGGAGAGAGGAAAGAGGGGTTGGGAGAGATGGCTACTACAGCATCTCGTATCATCTTGAGAAAGCTAATCATTTATGGTCTGGGAGTAGCAGATACTTACCCTGGCCTTGAATCAAGTTGTCGTCTGTCTGAAGAGGGAAAGTTTGTCTGCGGGGTGGTCTGAGCCTTGCTTTCCCATACAGAGAACTCTAAAGAGGACAAGGGACTGAATATGACTCCGGAGAGGAGTATAACACATTCCAGCCTCCTCCCCAACATCAAACCGTCACATAACCACACTCTCATAAAGGTTATGAAAATAAAAGGGAAATTAATGACCACATATCCACACAGTATACACAGTTTATACTCCCACCTGCCTCAGCTCTGGTGAGGTAATGCGTGTCATGTCGACTTGCCGTCCAACTCAATCTGGTTTTCCAGTTAGGGGAGGAGACAATGATAGATCGAGTCAAGACTCTGCATGCAGACTTCATGCACTCTGCTCTCTGGCTGTATGGGTGTTGCACACACACAGTAGGTTAGTTGTCTGTCACTCAAGTCACAGTGGAGACACGCTAAGTCTTAAGACGTGTCGTTTTTTAAGTGTGTCAAAGGTGTATCTGTCACCTGAGCTCATTCTTTTTAGCTTTATATCCAGAGAGAATAATCTCAGTGATTGACAAAGATCAGACAGGCACGTTTGATACCAATGCAGCTGTCATGTCGACCTAGTGTTTCTCTCCAGTCAGTCAAGTCAGAAGCATATCAATTCAAAAGTTTCTGTTATAAGTCAAACTGTGTTTTTATATTTATTATCTTCTTTGCTCGAGTCCGCATCTCATTTAAGACTTTGTCAATCTCTCAACTTTTGACTACAAAAACAAGCTTTGGTTACTTTTTTGTCTCCTTCTCTTCCTTAAATCCTTAATGGATTATTATTTTTTAAACTACTGGTAGTCAGAAGGGGGCAAATGTCCTTCTATCTTCAGTGAATATCCAGTGGGACACTGTCTGCTTCCCAAATGGCACCCTATTCCCTACATAGTGCACTACTATTGGTCCTGGTCAAAGGCAGTGCACTATATTGGGTATACGGTGCCATTTGGGACATAGACACTGTTAGTTACAGAGATGGACTGGGAGGGAGCCACCCACTGTGAAACAGCTGGAAAGTGAGACCATCCATCACTCAACTGTGCAGTGCCAAATTTGGATTCTATCAACGGATGTGCTTCCCTTTCTCACCTTCACATGCCCAACTCTGGTGTCTGGTGCAAAGTCAGAGATTCCCAGACAGAGCCTAATAAGTGAATGTCACTTTCTGAATATACAGACAGGAATTTGTAATTCTTTGTTATATCGAAATATTCTTCATCACTATTTTTCTTGATGGTGGAGCTCTATGCTCCAATCCTCCGACCCTCCCAATTAATTTGGGGTCAATCAAGTTGTTTGAATGGTAACCTTCAATAGCTTTACCTAACCCCAAACCAACTCAGGCTTACATTGGCACACAAAAACACACCCACACACAAACAGACTGGCAGAGAACTGGCATTGGCACAACCATGCCGCATACATGCGTGATTCGACTACGAATGAGACAGTGAGAGAGATTGAAAGGGGAGGAGTGGAATCAAGGGGATGAAGAAGGGAGACCTGTATGAAAAGAGAGATTGTCCAACAACAACAAAAAGATCTGGAAAAGATTTCTCAGACAAATGTTTGGCGATGAAGGACAAACGAGAGGCACATAGAGACCGGGGAAGCCGGCCAATGAAAGTGAATGAAGGTTTAGACTGAAGGAGAAAGAAAGAAAGAGAGAGAGAAGTGGCGAATGGGGTTTGCAGTTGGATGCCATCCAACAAGAGTAAAAAAAAAAAAGAAAAGATGATGCTCTGTAATGTCTCCACTGATCGTACTTTTCATAGTAGCATACTGTTTGAAATTGGCACTAAATCTATTGAAGGGCATAATAGTTGGTCTTTCCCACCTAATATATCTGTATAATATATCAAACGAAGGGTAAAATCACTTAGCAAGATAGCTGGCGCACTGGCTCTGGTGATGGGCTTTTTTTTTTAAAGCCACTGAAGTAATTGTCGCTATATGAATTTCCTAGTCAATATGCATCAATAGACATGAAGCTTTGATCCCGCTCTTCAACCTTTTGGTCAACAGAAATTCAGTAAGGCTTTAGCTAGCCAACTCAGAAGTGAAGGGTGTTTTTTGGCGCATTAACCAAGCTGAATGGGGAGCCTAGCAAAGCTGTGTAGCTATCAAGTAATTAATGAGTCCTTCAGGCACAAAGGAAGAGTGTCAAAACACCACCATTGACCGCTAACAACAGCCAATTTACTGCATTATCGGAGAGGAAAATATCTGTATCTCACTCTGTGGTCATAAGTCTGTACGTGCCTATCAAAATCAGCTCCCTATGTTGTGCAGTGAGATAGATTGACTTAATGGCGCTCAAAAATGTTGTCATCAATATTGAGCTGTAGTTCTAAAAAGAGGGTGTCTATGGATCTGTAACCCATTATTGCTCATATTTTACAAATAACAAATAAAACCTGGATGTACCATCAGGGCAACTGCTGCATCATTGATCGGATTGAGAGAAGGGAATATAATATATTAGTACATATTAGTAGTACATATTATGTATTCCCTGTTTTAGGCACTCCCATATGATTATTAAGACAGAATTTCCACTGATACAATAATTCATAAAGTTGTGGTGATTGAAAGAGTGTGCTAAAAGTAGATATCTAGCATCATCATTTCCAAATCACTACACACTATGTCTTGATCATTCTTGTATCACAATCTTATTGCCATCAATTGCTAGTCTAATTAATAGTGATCCTACAGACCTTTTTACCTGAGTAAAGTGATGATTATCATTTCACAAAGAGCGACAATACTTACATTCCGATGTAATTTTTGTGGGAGAAGAAAGAGAAAGTGAGAGAAAAAGGATGAGACTGAACCCAGCATTTCTAGACTGCTTCAGAATAATGAAGTATTCTCAGTATTCAAGGGGGTGAAGATTTTGGATGCACCACATTATTGTTTAAGTAGGTCAGACAGACTGCAGGTAGAGTCCCTGGCTTTGTGCTGTGAGACAGTGAAGGTCTGCGTCCCAAATGGCACCCTATTCCCTTTATAGTGCCAGATCTGGTCAAAAGTAGTGCACTATAAAGGGAATAAAGTGCCATTTGGGACGTAACCAAGGTCTTGCCATGAGTGAGTTGAAGGGGGAGGGGATGTCGTGAAGGTTCAATCACATACCACAAGAGGGAGACAATACCACAGAAATGCATTGGGTGGATGCATTTCTTAACCCATACACATTTTTTTTATCACTTTGGAATCTGTATGTTTCTTCATGATACCCTGTACAATGTTAGGGTATAAGTTAACAAACCTGTGTAGAAAATAAATAAATAATAATAATTCAGGATGACATTTGAACCAATATTGAATTGTATGATCAATCGGGTGAAAAACATACTGTATTTAGAGTAAAAATAATCAAAGGACAGACCATGAAAGAGAGACGCACAGTCATTCTGTCAGGAGACTCCAGCAGTGACCCTGCTCTAAGAGGGCTCTGCAGTGTGAGGTAGTTGGTTGTATTGTTTCGCATAATAAACAGCCTGGAGATAACGGTACAACCTTCTAGCTTTCCCTGCGGTGTCACCAATACATCATCCAATGATGGACCCCTTCTCTCAACTCCCCTGTGGTAAGTATGAAGAGTCAACTAAAGACCCCACAACAGTTCTGGACATTTAGACAGAGTGGGCCGTTTAGAAAGTGTCAGGTCTACGCTACGATGCTCCATTAATCTTGCTTTTTAGTCCAGGTCTAGGCTTAATCTGTGTCTAGGAAACCGCCCCTAAAAATGCCTTTAATATGTATTGTTCTGTCAATTTATAATCAATAATGTATAATAATGTGTAATACCACTGAGTAAGTAATGTGAAATAGGGCTGTGTCCCAAATGGCAGCCTATTCCCTAAATAGTGCTGTACTTTTGAACAGTGCCCATATGGACTCAATCTAGGTGTGCGATTGAATAAGGGGCGTCAGAGGCAACTCAAAGAGACAGGAACTACAATGTAATTAAGGCACATTATTTAGACTTTGAAAATTAGATTTGGATTTCATCCCAACATTCATTTTTTAAAATAAACAAATACCCTAATGCAACCAAAATGTCAATTAGATTGAAACAGACTTGGAATTACATAAGGACAATGGTAATCTCATTAATATATGCTGTTGACATCAGGGCTTTTGTTCCTGAATGTGAAACTCCAAAGGCACTTAAACAGTGAGGGAAATACAGGCGGACATCAATATGGCAAGCGTCTGCTGTTTGATAGGTATTTGGTGCAGCATGTGGACATATAGAGCTTTTATCAATTATTTTCTATCACGTTTCAGGAGAAGACCCAGATGCAGACAGTGTCGAAGTAACAAAAGTTTATTACAAAAACAGGGGGCAGGCAAACAACAGGTCAAGGGCAGGCAGAGGTATGTAATCCAGTTCAGAGTCCAAAAGGTACAGAATGACAGGCAGGCTCAGGGTCAGGACAGGCAGAATGGTCAAAACCGGGAAAACTAGAAAACAGGAACTTGAGAAAGACAGGAGCAAGGTGAAAACCGCTGGTAGGCTTGACGAAAACAAAATGAACTGGCAACAGACAAATAGAGAACACAGGTATAAATACAGTGGGGATAATGGGGAAGATGGGCGACACCTGGATGAGGGTGGTGACAATCACAAAGACAGGTGAAACAGATCAGGGTGTGACAATTTTCATGGCTGTTTGAGATTGCTCACTGCGCTCTGTTAACCAGAGGTAAACTTACAATAACATAACCTAAACACCATTATCATGGTTCGTTCATGGTCACAGATTACACACTGTATTGCCCTTTTTATTGTTGCACTCCCTCATTGCCATAATAGGTTATGACAGCCTCTGGTCCCGTAATAGACCAAATGGAAATTTGTGGTGTTTTTAATAACCATTTTGCCTCAGCTGGCCACCTTTTTGAAAGAATAGTTTCTGAGAATTCCTCTATTTTCTCTAGAGGGAGTTTATTTAACTCTAAACAGATTGTACAGACAATCTTATTTTTTTCATTTCAAGTATTTTATGTCTGATGTATTTAGTACCTTACTAAAGATCGATGTAAAAAAAATCCACAGGGGCTGATTCACTTGAACCCTTCTTACTACAGCTCTCTGCCCCACTCATTGTTGAATCATTAACCTGTATTTTTTATTTGATCACTGCTACTGGTGTTATCCCTAAGATCTGGAAAGCGGCACATGTCCTCCCCGTAGATAAGGGTGGAGATCCTTCTCACTTAGATAACTATCGCCCAATTTCCAAGTTATCTTGCCTAGCCAACTCCCAGCTAAGAATGTTTTTAACTTCTCACTCTATTCTAAATTTGCACCAGTCTGGTTTTAGATCTGGTCAAAGCACTGTTTCAGCGACTATGCTTGTTTTAGATGGTGTCAAATTGCCTAGATCATGCAAATAATTGTCTGCCTTATTGAGAGACCTTTCCAAGGCCTTTGACACCGTTGACCATTCCCTACTCATTCAAAGACTGTCTGAAATGGGCCTGGATCAGGAGTCTTGCAAATGTTTTAAGAACTATCTGACAGACAGGACACCATGTGTGCTTTCTGATGGTGTCAAGTCTTGTTTCCTCGATATTACGAAAGGTGTACTGCAGGGGTCGGTTTTGGGACCTGTTCTCTTTACTATGTCAAAAGAACAACATGTTTTTAGAAATGTTTGCATATTTATTAAAGATTAAATACAGAAATATCTCATTTATAAAAGTATTAACACCCCTGAGTCAATACTTTGTAGAAGCACCTATGGCAGCGATTATAGCTGTGAGTCTTTCTGACTAAGTCTCTAAGAGCTTTCCACACCTGGATTGTGCAACATTTGCCCATTATTCTTTTCAAAATTCTTCAAGCTCCATCAAATTGGTTGTTGATCATCGCTAGACAACTATTTTCAGGTCTTGCCATAGATTTTCAAGTAGATTTAAGTCAAAACTGTAACTCGGCCACTCAGGAACATTCACCGTCTTCTTGATAAGCAACTCGAGAGTAGATTTGGCCTTGTGTTTCAGGTTATTATCCTGCTGAAAGGTGAATTAATCTCCCAGTGTATGGAGGAAAGCAGACTGAATCAAGTTTTCCTCTAGGATTTTGCCTGTGCTTTGTTCTGTAACTGTTTTACAGTCACCATTGGCCTCATGGGGAAGACGCTGAACGGTTTCCTTCCTCTCCGGCAACTGAGTTAGGAAGGACGCCTGTATCTTTGTAGTGACTGGGTGTATTGATACATCATCCAAAGTGTCATTAATAACTTCACCATGCTCAAAGGGACATTAAATGTATTTTTGACCCATCTACCAATAGGTGCCCTTCTTTGAGAGGTATTGGAAAACCTCCCTGGTCTTTGTGGTTGAATCTGTGTTTGAAATTCACTGCTCAACTGAGGGACCTTAAAGATAATTGTATGTGCGGGGTACAGAGATGAGGTAGTCATTCAAAAATCATGTTCAACACTATTATTGCACACAGAGTGAGTCCATGGAACTTATTATATGACTTGTTAAGCAATCTTTTACTCCTGAACTTATTTAGGCTTACCATAACAAAGGGGTTGAATACTTATTGCACGTGTCAAACTCATTCCATGGAGTGCCGAGTGTCTGCGGGTTTTCGCTCCTCCCTTGTACTTGATTGATGAATTAAGGTCACTAATTAGTAAAGAACTCCCCTCACCTGGTTTTCCAGGTCTTAATTGAAATGAGAAACCAAAAGCCAGCAGACACTAGGCCCTCCATGGAAGGAGTTTGACACCCCTGATTTATTGACTCAAGACATTTCAGCTTTTGATTCTATATTAATTTGTTAAAAAAATAAAAAATATACACTGCTCAAAAAAATAAAGGGAACACTTAAACAACACATTCTAGATCTGAATGAATGACATAATCTTATTAAATACTTTTTTCTTTACATAGTTGAATGTGCTGACAACAAAATCACACAAAAATTATCAATGGAAATCAAATTTATCAACCCATGGAGGTCTGGATTTGGAGTCACCCTCAAAATTAAAGTGGAAAACCACACTACAGGCTGATCCAACTTTGATGTAATTTCCTTAAAACAAGTCAAAATGAGGCTCAGTAGTGTGTGTGGCCTCCACGTGCCTGTATGACCTCCCTACAACGCCTGGGCATGCTCCTGATGAGGTGGCGGATGGTCTCCTGAGGGATCTCCTCCCAGACCTGGACTAAAGCATCCGCCAACTCCTGGACAGTCTGTGGTGCAACGTGGCGTTGATGGATGGAGCGAGACATGATGTCCCAGATGTGCTCAATTGGATTCAGGTCTGGGGAACGGGCGGTCCATAGCATCAATGCCTTGCTCTTGCAGGAACTGCTGACACACTCCAGCCACATGAGGTCTAGCATTGTCTTGCATTAGGAGGAACCCAGGGCCAACCGCACCAGCATATGGTCTCACAAGGGGTCTGAGGATCTCATCTCGGTACCTAATTGCAGTCAGGCTACCTCTGGCGAGCACATGGAGGGCTGTGCGGCCCCCCAAAGAAATGCCACCCCACACCATGACTGACCCACCGCCAAACCGGTCATGCTGGAGGATGTTGCAGGCAGCAGAACGTTCTCCACGGCGTCTCAAGACTCTGTCATGTCTGCGGCTACGAAACCCCTACCTGTCCCAGACCTGCTGTTTTCAACTCTTAATGATCGGCTATGAAAAGCCAACTGAGAGACCTGAGCCCTAGGACCATACGTCGGGACTACCGGCCGTGGTGACTCCTTGCTGTCCCCAGTCCGCCTGGCCTTGCTGCTATTCCAGTTTAAACTGTTCTGCCTGCGGTTATGGAACCCCTACCTGTCCCAGACCTGCTGTTTTCAACTCTTAATGATCGGCTATGAAAAGCCAACTGAGATTTATTCCTGATTATTATTTGACCATGCTTGTCACTTATGAACATTTTTGAACATCTTGGCATGGTTCTGTTATAATCTCCACCCGGCACAGCCAGAAGAGGACTGGCCACCCCTCATAGCCTGGTTCCTCTCTAGGTTTCTTCCTAGGTTTTCGCCTTTCTAGGGAGTTTTTCCTAGCCACCGTGCTTCTACACCTGCATTACTAGCTGTTTGGGGTTTTAGGCTGGGTTTCTGTACAGCACTTCGAGATATTAGCTGATGTAAGAAGGGCTATATAAAATAAAATTGATTGATTGATTGATTGATGTCTGTCACATGTGCTCAGTGTGAACCTGCTTTCATCTGTGAAGAGCACAGGGCGCCAGTGGCGAATTTGCCAATCTTGGTGTTCTCTGGCAAATGCCAAACGTCCTGCACGGTGTTGGGCTGTAAGCACAACCCCCACCTGTGGACGTCGGGCCCTCATACCACCCTCATGGAGTCTGTTTCTGACCGTTTGAGCAGACACATGCACATTTGTGGCCTGCTGGAGGTCATTTTGCAGGGCCCTGGCAGTGCTCCTCCTGCTCCTCCTTGCACAAAGGCAGAGGTAGCGGTCCTGATGCTGGGTTGTTGCCCTCCTACGGCCTCCTCCACGTCTCCTGATGTACTGGCCTGTCTCCTGGTAGCGCCTCCATGCTCTGGACACTACGCTGACAGACACAGCAAACCTTCTTGCCACAGCTCGCATTGATGTGCCATCCTGGATGAGCTGCACTACCTGAGCCACTTGTGTGGGTTGTAGACTCCGTCTCATGCTACCACTAGAGTGAAAGTACCGCCAGCATTCAAAAGTGACCAAAACATCAGCAATGAAGCATAGGAACTGAGAAGTGGTCTGTGGTCACCACCTGCAGAACCACTTTTTTATTGGGGGTGTCTTGCTAATTGCCAATAATTTCCACCTGTTGTCTATTCCATTTGCACAACTTGTACTTAATCCGGGCAAAACTAAATATATGTTGTTCTCTGATTCAAACAAAACATTTCTCAGATGGACTACATACAGTGCATTCAGAAAGTATTCACACCCCTTGACTTTTTCCACATTTTGATGTGTTACAGCCTGAATTTAAAATGTATTAAATGTAGATTTTTTTGCCAGTGGCCTACACACAATAACCCATAATATCAAAGTGGAATTATGTTTTTTGAAATGTTTACAAATTAATTAAAAATATAAAGCTGAAATGTCTTTACATTTACATTTTAGTCATTTAGCAGACACTCTTATCCAGAGCAACTTACAGGAGCAATTAGGGTTAAGTGCCTTGCACAAGGGCACATCGACAGATTTTTCACCTAGTCGGCTCGGGGATTAGAACCAGCGACCTTTCGGTAACTGGCACAACGCTCTTAACCACTAAGCTGTCTTGAGTGTTCAACCCCTTTGTTATGGCAAGCCTAAATAAGTTAATGGAGTAAAAATGCCCTTAACAAGTCACATAATAAAGTTGCATGGACTCACTCTGTGTGCAATTATAGTGTTTAACATGATTTTTGAATGACTACCTAATTTCTGTACCCCACACATACAATTACAGTGGGGAAAAAAGGATTTAGTCAGCCACCAATTGTGCAAGTTCTCCCACTTAAAAAGATGAGAGAGGCCTGTAATTTTCATCATAGGTACACGTCAACTATGACAGACAAATTGAGATTTTTTTTCTCCAGAAAATCACATTGTAGGATTTTTAATGAATTTATTTGCAAATTATGGTGGAAAATAAGTATTTGGTCACCTACAAACAAGCAAGATTTCTGGCTCTCACAGACCTGTAACTTCTTCTTTAAGAGGCTCCTCTGTCCTCCACTCGTTACCTGTATTAATGGCACCTGTTTGAACTTGTTATCAGTATAAAAGACACCTGTCCACAACCTCAAACAGTCACACTCCAAACTCCACTATGGCCAAGACAAAATTGTAGACCTGCACCAGGCTGGGAAGACTGAATCTGCAATAGGTAAGCAGCTTGATTTGAAGAAATCAACTGTGGGAGCAATTATTAGGAAATGGAAGACATACAAGACCACTGATAATCTCCCTCGATCTGGGGCTCCATGCAAGATCTCACCCCGTGGGGTCAACATGATCACAAGAACGGTGAGCAAAAATCCCAGAACCACACGGGGTGACCTAGTGAATGACCTGCAGAGAGCTGGTACCAAAGTAACAAAGCCTACCATCAGTAACACACTACGCCGCCAGGGACTCAAATCCTGCAGTGCCAGACATGTCCCCCTGCTTAAGCCAGTACATGCCCAGGCCCGTCTGAAGTTTGCTAGAGTGCATTTGGATGATCCAGAAGAGGATTGGGAGAATGTCATATGGTCAGATGAAACCAAAATAGAACTTTTTGGTAAAAACTCAACTCGTCGTGTTTGGAGGACAAAGAATGCTGAGTTGCATCCAAAGAACACCATACCTACTGTGAAGCATGGGGGTGGAAACATCATGCTTTGGGGCTGTTTTTCTGCAAAGGGACCAGGACGACTGATCCGTGTAAAGGAAAGAATGAATGGGGCCATGTATTGTGAAATTTTGAGTGAAAACCTCCTTCCATCAGCAAGGGCATTGAAGATGAAACGTGGCTGGGTCTTTCAGCATGACAATGATCCCAAACACACCGCCCGGGCAACGAAGGAGTGGCTTCGTAAGAAGCATTTCAAGGTCCTGGAGTGGCCTAGCCAGTCTCCAGATCTCAACCCCATAGAAAATCTTTGGAGGGAGTTGAAAGTCTGTGTTGCCCAGCGACAGCCCCACATCACTGCTCTAGAGGAGATCTGCATGGAGGAATGGGCCAAAATACCAGCAACATTGTGTGAAAACCTTGTGAAGACTTACAGAAAACGTTTGACCTGTGTCATTGCCAACAAAGTGTATATAACAAAGTATTGAGAAACTTTTGTTATTGACCAAATACATATTTTCCACCATAATTTGCAAATAAATTCATTAATAATCCTACAATGTGATTTTCTGGAGAAAAAAAATTCTCATTTTGTCTGTCATAGTTGACGTGTACCTATGATGAAAATTACAGGCCTCTCTCATCTTTTTAAGTGGGAGAACTTGCACAATTGGTGGCTGACTAAATACTTTTTTCCCCCACTGTATCTGTAAGGTCCCACAGTCAAGCAGAACATTTTAAACACAGATTCAACCATCAAAGATCAGGAAGGTTTTCTAATGCCTCACAAAGGGCACCTATTAGTAGATGAAAAAAAAAAAATGAAAAAAAAAGCAGACATTGAATATCCCTTTGAGCATGGTGAAGTTATCAATTATACTTTCGATGGTGTATCAATACACCCAGTCACTACAAAGATACCAGGGATTTCACCAAGAGACCAATGGTGATTTTAAAACAGTTACAGAGTTTAATGGCTATGATAGGAGAAAACTGAAGATGGATCAGAAACATTGTAGTTACTCCACAATACTAACCTAATTGACAGAGTGAAAAGAAGGAAGCCTGTACAGAATAAAACATATTCTAAAACATGCATCCTGTTTGCAACAAGGCACTAAAGTAATGCTGAAAAAAAATGTGGCAAAGCAATTCACTTTTTGTACTGAATACAAATCGTTATGTTTGGGGCAAATACAATACAAACCCATTACTGAGTAACACTCTCCATGTTTTCAAGCATAGTTGTGGCTGTATCATGTTATGGGTATGCTTGTAATCGTTATGGACTGGCAAAATCCTAGAGGAAAACCTGGTTCAGTCTGCTTTCCTCCAGACACTGGGAGATGAAATTACCTTTCGGCAGGACAATAACCTAAAATCGACCCTGGAGTTACTTACCAAGAAGACAGTGAATGTTCATGAGTGCACTCTTAGGGTTCCAAAAGGATTCCAAAAGGGTTCTTCGGCTGTCCCAATAGGAGAACCCTTTTTGGTTCCACGTAGAACTCTTTTGGGTTCAATGTAGAACCATCTGTGGAAAGGGTCCTAGATGGAACCCAAAAGGGTTATACCTGGAATCAAAAGGTTTCTATAAAGGTTTCCCCTATGGGGACAGCCGAAGAACACTTTTAGGTTCTAGATAGCACATTTTTTCTAAGAGTGTGGCAGAGTTACAGTTTTAACTTAAATCTGCTTGATAATCTATGGCAAGACTTGAAAAGGTTTGTCTAGCAATGATCAACAACCAATTTGACAGACCTTGTAGAATTTTGAAAATAATATTGTGGAAATATTGAACAATCCATGTGTGCAAAGCTCTTAGAGACTTACCCAGAAAGACTCACAGCTGCAATCACTGCCAAACGTGATTCTAACACGTATTTACTCAGGGGTGTGAATACTTATGTAAATTAGATATTTCTGTATTTTATTTTCAATACATCTGCAAAAATTTCTAAAAACATGTTTTCACTCTGTCGCTATGTGTGATGTGTGATTTGAAGGAGTCAGGCGCAGGAGGGTAAATTACAGAATACAGAGTTTATTCCGGAATACAGAGTTACGCAGAAATGTGTCAAACAGTCCAGTGCGCAAAACAGGCGCACTGGAACCAAACAGGCACACGGGGAAAATATACCCCGGCAATACAAAATACACGGAGCTCAACCGAGCTACACTCTCCACACAATAAACAATCACCCACAAGGACAAGGGGAACACTTATACAAGTACTAATGAGGGGATATGAATCAGGCATGTGTCATAAACAAGACAAAACAAACAGAATGTTGAGATGAGGAGCAGCAGTGGCTAGAAGGCCGGTGACGACGAACGCCGAAGCCTGCCCAAACCAGGAGAGGAGGCAGCTTCGGAGGAAGTCGTGACAGTATCCCCCCCTTGACGCGCAGCTCCAGCAGCGCGCCGGCACCGGCCTCGGGGACGGCCAGGAGGACGCGGAGCAGGGTGAGCCGGATTGCGACGGTGGAAATCCCGCAACAGGGAGGAATCGAGGATATCCCTCACCGGGACCCAGCACCGCTCCTCCGGACCGTACCCCTCCCACTCCACGAGGTACTGAAGGCCGCCCACCCGACGCCTCGAATCCAGGATGAAACGGACGGAGTACGCCGGGGCCCCCTCGATGTCCAGAGGAGGCGGAGGGACATCCCGCACCTCAGACTCCTGGAGCGGACCAGCCACCACCGGCCTGAGGAGAGACACATGGAATGAGGGGTTAATACGATAATCTGGTGGGAGTAATAACCTATAGGTAACCTCGTTTATCCTCCTCAGGACTTTGAATGGCCCCACAAACCGCGGGCTCAGCTTCCGGCAGGGCAGGCGGAGGGGCAGATTCCGGGTCGAGAGCCAAACCCGATCACCCGGTACGAAGACCGGGGACTCAATGCTGTGGCGGTCAGCGTTGACCTTCTGACGATGCACGGCACATTGGAGGTGGACATGAGCAGCGTTCCACGTCTCCTCCACGCGCCAAAACCAATCATCCACCACAGGAGCCTCGGTCTGGTTCTGGTGCCACGGTGCCAGAACCGGTTGGTAACCTAAAACACATTCGAATGGCGTTAAGTTAGTGGAGGAGTGACTGAGAGAGTTCTGGGCATATTCGGCCCATGGCAAGAACACCGACCACTCCCCCGGCCGGTCCTGGCAGTAGGACCGCAGGAACCTACCCACATCCTGATTCACCCGTTCTACCTGCCCATTAGATTCGGGGTGGAAACCAGAGGTCAGGCTAACCGAGACTCCCAGACATTCCATGAACGCTTTCCAGACCTTGGATGTGAACTGGGAACCCCGGTCAGACACTATGTCCTCTGGTACCCCGTAGTGCCGGAAGACGTGTGTAAAGAGGGTCTCTGCTGTCTGCAGGGCCGTGGGGAGACCGGGCAGAGGAAGGAGGCGGCAGGCTTTGGAAAAGCGGTCCACAACGACCAGGATGGTGGTGTTACCTTGAGAGAGGGGAAGATCCGTAAGGAAATCAATACTCAGGTGAGACCATGGCTGTTTTGGAACTGATAAAGGCTGTAACTTACCCACTGGGAGGTGCTTAGGTGCCTTACTCTGGGCGCACACCGAGCAGGAGGAGACATACACCCTCACGTCCTTAGCCAAGGTAGGCCACCAGTACTTTCTGGTCAGGCAGCACACTATACGACCGATACCTGGGTGACCAGAGGAGGGGGACGTGTGTGCCCAGTAGATCAGACGGTCACGGACAAGAGCAGGCATGTACTTCAGCCCAGCTGGACACTGAGGTGGAGATGGCTCTGTGCGTAACGCCTGCTCTATATCCGCGTCCATCGCCCATACTACCGGTGCCACAATGCAGGAAGCCGGGAGTATGGGTGTGTTGTCTCTGGGCCTCTCCTCTGTGTCGTACAGCCGTGACAGTGCGTCTGCCTTCACGTTCTTCGTACCCGGGATGCATGATAGTGTAAAATCAAACCGGTTGACGAATAGGGCCCACCTGGCCTGGCGAGGGTTCAGCCTCCTCGCTGCCCGGATGTACTCCAGGTTACGGTGGTCCGTCCAGACGAGGAAAGGGTGTTTTGCCCCTTTGAGCCAGTGCCTCTACACGGTCAGGGCTCGGACAACAGCCAACAGCTCCCGATCACCAACGTCATAGTTCTGCTCCGCCAGGCTGAGCTTCTTGGAGAAGAAGGCACAGGGGCGGAGCTTGGGTGGCGTGCCCGAGTGTTTTGCGATAGGACCGCGCCTATCCCTACCTCGGACGCATCCACCGCCACTACGAACGGTAGTGATGGATCGGGGTGGGCCAGTACCAGGGCTGAGGTGAACAGACCCCTCATGTTACTGAAGGCCCTGTCAGCCTCAGCAGACCAGCGGAGCCGGGACAGCCCATCCTTCAACAGAGATGTGATGGGAGCTGCGACCTTGCCAAAGCCCCGGATAAACCTCTGATAGTAGTTGGCAAAGCGAATAAAGCGCTGCACCTCCTTTACCGTGGTTGGAGTCGGCCAATTACGCACTGCTGAAATGCAATCTCCCTCCATTTCCACACCTGTGGTGGTAATGCGGTATCCGAGGAAGGAGACGGACTGTTTGAAAACCAGACACTTTTCTGCCTTGGCATTAAGGTCATGTTCCAACAGTCGGGCCAGCACTTTGCGAACCAGGGACACATGCTCGGCGCGCGTAGCGGAATACACCAGAATGTCATCGATGTAGACCACTACACTGCGATTAAGCATGTTCCGTAACACCTTGTTCACAAAGGACTGTAAGACGGATGGAGCATTCGTCCAACCGTAAGGCATCACCAGGTATTCGTAATGCCCTGTGGTTGTGCTGAATGCTGTCTTCCACTCGTCCCCCTCTCGGACACGCACCAGGTTGTAGAGAAGCGCGCCCCATGCATTGACTCGATCACAGATGGAATGAGGGGTAGAGGATAACTAAATCGTATTGTCTCCTTGTTCAGTGATCGGTAATCAATGCAAGTGCACAGACCGCCGTCTTTCTTCTTCACAAAAAAGAAACTGGAGGAGGCGGGCAAAGTGGAGGGACATATAAACCCCTGGCGCAGGGACTCGGTGACGTATGTCTCCATAGCCTCCGTTTCAGCCTGTGACAGGGGATACACATGACTCCTGGGAGGCACAGCGTCTACCCGAAGGTTTATCGCGCAATCCCCCGCTCGATGAGGTGATAATTTGGTCGCCTTCGTTTTGGAAAAAGCGTGCGCCAAATCGAGGTATTCGGGGGGAATGCGCACGGTGGAGGTACTGTCTGGACTTTCCACCGTGGTTGCACCAATTGAACCACCGAGACACCTACCTTGACACTCTCGCGACCACCCCGTGTGAACCCTCTGCGGCCATGAAAAGGGGGGGTTGTGTAGTGCTAACCAGGGAATACCTAACACAACAGGGAAAGCAGGAGACTCAATAATAAAAAAAGATGAGTCTTGTGTGTAACCATAGTGACTGGTGCTGTAACCTCCCTAACGATCCCGGACCCTAATGGTCGACTGTCAAGTGCTCTGATGGGGAGTGGAATGGATAGGGGAACCAATGTAATGCCTAGACTGTGTTAAAATGACCTGTCCATAAAGTTCCCAGCTGCGCCTGTATCGACCAGCGCCTTACACTGGGGAACTACAATGTAATCAGGAAAGTGGATGGGTAAGGTACAGTGCGCAGCAGAGGGCTCTGAACGAGTGTGGGTGTTTGATTACTGGGGTGACGCGAGAGTGCCCTGCCTGCCGCCTCCAGACCTAAAAGAACGCTGACAACATTGTGCAGTGAAATGTCCTCTCGTGCCACCAGAGTGACACTGGCGCTGTCATCCTCCGCTCTCCCGGATCGCCGCTCCACCCAGCTCCATCAGTTCATGATCCGGGTCGGGCGGGGTTGGAACGGGCATGGCCCCCTCCAGGATGTCCTCTGGCCGCCAGCAGGTTGTCCAACCGGATGGCCATGCCCACCAGTTGAGTGAAGGACAACATAGTGTCCGGGCAGGCTAGCTCCCTTCAGACATCCTCCCATAGATGGCACTGGAAGTGGTCGATGAGGGCCCGCTCGTTCCACCCGGACCCAGTTGCTAGAGTCCGGAACTCCAGGGCGCAGTCTGCGCGGTCCTCATCCCCTGCCTCAGGTGGACCAGCCGCACGCCCGCCTCTCGACCCTCAGGCGGGTGATCGAAGACAGCCCGAAAGAGGCGAGCGAACTCCCCGTAGTTGTCCAACGCGGCTCCTCCTTCATTCCAGACCACGTTGGCCCAATCCAGGGCTTTCCCCGAAAGGCAGGAGACGAGGGCGGACATAAGTCAAGGGATATGAATACTTTCTGAAGGAACTGTATTTACTCATTGGATGGTTCTCTCATTGAGCGGGTTCCCGCCTTTAAATATCTGGGTGTTTGGATTGATAAAGATCTAATGTATAAAAAACATATGGAAGAGCTAGTTAAAAAGTTAAGATTTAAAGTGGGCTTCTTTTTTTGAAATAGATCTTGACTGTCTCTAAACCGCAGGAAGCAGATTGTACAATCAACTTTTCTGCCAGTTTTGGACTATGGTGACACCATTTATCAAAATGCAGCAGACACCACTAAAACCTTTGGATGGAGTCTACCACAGCGTACTTCACTTCATCACGTGACAGGTTTTAATGCTCATCACTAAAGTCCTGTAGATCACTTCATTACTCCCTTTTTGTTTACAAAGCTCTGCTGAAAAAGCTTCCAACCTACCTCACTGTGCTGTTTGAAATTTAAAACACCAAACCCGTTCACAGGGATGGTTAACTCTTGAGGTTCCACTAGTCTGTACCGATCTAGGTAGATCCGCTTTCAGTTTTAATGGCCCCCATTCTTGGACTAGCCTGCAGATCTCCTTGCATCTTGATTCTCTGGTGCTGCCAGGGCAGTTTAAGACTCTAGTATTAGATGTGTTGAATGAGAGTTGCAGTTGTTTTGATTGATTTAAGAGATTGTTTTGGTTGTAATGTTGAAAGTTGTAATGTAGTTTTGTTTTTGTTTTGTTAGAGTGATCATTTTGTACTGTTATATTGTTGTATTGCTGTACTCAGGGCACCTTTCAAAATGAAACCCTGTCTCAATGGGTTTCCCCTGACTAAATAAAAGTTAAGTAAAAAAAATAGGCACACGCCCTGGATTATATAGGCTTTGAATAAAATGGACAGGTGACAGGTTTCTACAGTGATCTCGTAAATTTGACATCTTCACAAGAGTCTGCTGTTCTGTGTGGTTGCGGGAAGTGTGACAATATGTACAACCATTAGTATCAATATTTCCAAACACATGGGAGCTTGTGTTTGAGCTCCTCCACCATACTGCCTTCCCCCTCTCCTTACAACCCCCCTCCACTCCCCCTAAGTCCCCCCAGTGTGTCTGGCTAGTGGCTCAGACAGTCAGTATCCGCATTGCGTTGCTGTGCTCGAGTAAGGAGGGAAAAAGAGCATACATCAGCAATCTGTGTCTGCCGCTGCTCTTTTCTTTACGCACTCATTGAAAGACTCCCTTAATCTCTCCTCCAACAGAATAAATATACCCAGCATGGCACTAGTGCCAACTATTGTCTGCTATTTTGGAATTTTGTGCCATTCATGGGTTTGTGGGGGCACTTAATTATTTTTTACTTTCCGGCATTCCTTTCTGCCGTCAACCAT
Organism: Coregonus lavaretus; assembly: GCF_964263955.1. NCBI lineage: Eukaryota > Metazoa > Chordata > Actinopteri > Salmoniformes > Salmonidae > Coregonus > Coregonus lavaretus. The sequence continues at coordinate 34,469,062 of NC_139990.1, forward strand.
TTATGTTTCATTCTTGATATGATAACCAATTGTCTCATATTACTTTATCTTGATTGTGTTATATTCACATACAACTTGTGTTGGTTTAAAAGCGCTACACAACCGTAGCGCAGAAGAAGTGAATCACGTAACATGAAAATAATTTCACAGTGAATCTGTTCATGTGTGAATTTGAGATAAACGTGTCTGTGCCAAGTAGAAATTATCAATGAAGGGATGACAGTTATATGCATATTATAATTGGGATTCTAACTGTAAAATATCTATATTAAGAGATATTTATAAGAGGCAGATTCTTAGGTACATATTTGCTGCAGAGGTTACGGAGTGTTGTTCAGATGTAGAGATGATGATAGATGTATGTTGTTTAGATGCCCAGTGTATCATAGTGAAGAGGGTACCAGTCGGACAAAGTGACTGTGAGGTTAATCACCTTTGGGCTTGATGTGGCTTTGATCCTCATGCTGTGTGAATACCACAGCCTCAGTATCTGTCTGCTCCTGCCACCTTCCCCCACTACTTCCCTCCCTCCAGCTCTCACACACATGTACTCTCTTTCCCAGATGCACGAGCACAGCAGCGTACGAGCACACACACCACACATGCGCGCGTGCACACACACATACGTACAGATAGACACACACACGTAAAGACACACATGCACGCACACAGACTGCAAGATGGGCGAGACAAGACGTCACACCTGAAAAAAACACAAGGGTGAGAGTATGAGCGATAAAGAGAGAGAGAAAGTGAGAGGGGGAGGAGGAAAAGGGGATAGATGGAGATGAGGGGAAAGGGGGTGAGAATGTCAGCAGGCGAGAGAGAAAGATGGACTGGAAGCTTGCATATGTGTTTTTGTGTGTGTTTGTGTGTGTGCGATGCATATAGGTGACACAGATTTATGAGGGGAGGGGGTCAGAGATGGAGGCGCTGGCTGGTGTTCGTGGTAGGGGGTTGGGGAAGTATGGCTGTAGGTACAGCAGTAGTGGCATCAATGCGATTGTCTGTGTGTACCTGTCTCACACACTGGCTGCTTGGACTCTAATCGCCCGGAGAATTAGGGATCTGACTTGGCACAGGGAGACAGCCACAAACAGAGACGGGGACAGAGCCTGTGAGAGGGATAGGGAAAAAGCCGGGGGAGTAGAGCGGGTGCTTTTTTCATTTTCTGTGTAGGCTACAGCCCTGAAAAAAGGAAGACAGTGAAGATGGAGCAGGATAGGGTTTATTGTGCTTTATTTCCTTTACCGATGGAATAATTGTCATTTTTTCTCAGTGGGGTAATGGATCAATCACTAATCAAGAGTGTGTGCGACTGTGCATGTTTGCATGTGAGTGTATGTATGTACAGTATGTGCATGCATTTGTGTGTACGTATGTGCACACAGTCATGTGTGTGAGTGTGTGTTCACAGAAGGAACACAAATTCTCCACCAGCTAGAGCCGAAATGGTGAGTGGACACACTCGAGCGAACCGGCAAACGAAAAGAGAGAAGCTATCTATCTGACCTCTTAGGCTAGCCACCGTTATACTCTTTTCATTTCTTCTCTCACATTCATCCTGTTTCTTTTTGCATTGTGTTTCTACTCCTCCTCTATCTGGTTTTCTTCATCCACCTTCCTCTTGTGCGCTCATGCTTTGGAGAGAAAGGAGGAGCTCGTAAATCTGGGACAGGGAAAACTAGAGGGACAAGAGGAAATTGAAGGGGTCTAATTTCAGACAGTACAGTACATGCTACATGCACCTTTGTTCTGTTGGGTTTATTTGCATTACATATATGTCTTTCGTTGCATGAGCTCTGAGATGTGTTCTTGCTGCTTGTGAAGGCCATCTTCACCATATGTCTTTAACATGCATGCAGCAAACTTAGCGCATTGGTAGTATCTCGTAGTTTTAAGCCTTTTTTTACTTTTTAAGAAAGCATATGTTTAGTTATATTTCAATGTTTGTCTAATATAGACTAGAGTAGAATCAATTATATTTTTTCAATATATATATTTAAACTAGAATATTGGTGTGGGTACGCAGACCCACAAGCCACTGCGGCCCCTCATGATGAGTTAAACATTTTTGTGGCCCCCTCCCAATCAATGTTGCCCATCCCTGGTTTAGACAATTAGTCTGTCAGTCTCTTTCAATAGTAACTTTTTCTGTCTGTCTACCACTAGGGGGTAATGTTGGGTACATAGAAATTGGACGGCTAGAGGAATGAAATGCATATACAATATCTTCATGTCTGATTTTAGGATATGGCCCATGTCCTATGGTCATGAATGATTAAAATGAAAACACAAGAATAGTACTGCGTATCAATACCTTCCAATGATTTCTTACCCCTGTCTTCTTTTCACCTTCCAGGTAACATCTCTGGCAAGTTTAGAGATGAGCCATTATGAGGTGGAGCCGTTCACCAACCCAACACACTCAACACAATTGTATGCTATCCAAACTAGTGTCAGATTGACTCTTTCTTTCAGGGATCGTCATAAGTACGTTTCCCATGAACTTCTGTTCGCCGTTTTGTAATAAAAGCCTTTATACACCTCCCACCATCATTCAACCAATGCCTCTGATTGTGACATAATAATATGATATACTCTATTATCTTTGTTGTGTTGTACTTTTATCCTCAAATAGTTTCATATGTCTATTTAGAGACTTATATCTAAGCGTGTTTCGTTGTCCCTGAGACCCTTAACCTGTGATTACTTTAAAGGTCACAGGTGAGGTCCTTGGGAACAAGGCTGCATGCAAGTTCATCAGAATTTGGGTGAATAAAAAAAACTATTAGGAGAGGGGTAGAATGATGTAATCGGGATCAAGAAGATGTCATCGGATGAACAGCCAAGAAAGCATGGAAATATTACCACCTAAAGCATCAGTTACCCTTCTGGAAATTTGACGCAAAATAAACACAGTTTGCAATTCTAACATGTTTCATCGCACGTGAAATGACTTGATAACCTGTTTCCTATGCATTTGTAATGTATTTTGGAACTAAAAAGGCACTCCAAACAACCTTTAAGGTGTTTATGAAAGCAAAGACTGGTGGAATGCATTTTTTATGTTACAATTCTCGATTTGTGTTACAATAAATGTTGTTATTGTGAAATTAATGTATATTAATATGTTTTTAGCATGTACATTTCTGGTAGGGGATCCTCACAAAATTGTATTTTGATAGAATCATATTATTATTATTAGCAACTATTATGGCTAAACTCCAATGTACTGATAAAGGAAACACACATTTTCTTGGAAAAAAATTATACGGGAGGGATCATGTTTATGAATTACATTGTAAATAAGGACGGTAAAATTATGTCACACAAGCAATTCATTAAGGTGTATGGAGTATAACCAACTCATCGCAGCTCTGCCACAAAAATGGAAGAGGCAATTACTCAAAAGAGAAAGGAATGAATTGGTTTGTCTGCCTCCAATGAAAAACCATGCATGGCTTAAAATGACTAGTATAAATAATTAAATGTATCGGTTTTGCTTAAGGTCGAGAGGTTCGACAACTAGGCCGCATATAATTCAAGATAGTTGGGAACAGAGTTTTTATGTCCCAATACCATGGCGTCGGGTTAATGAACTGATTTACAAAACAACAATAGAAGCATTAATCCAATCTTTTTAATTTAAACTTATTATGTAAGATTCTCATCACAAAAAGAATGCTCAATATATGGGGCATTGAACAGTCAGCCCTGTGCAGACTCTGCCACGAAGAAACAGAATCAATAGATCATCTCTTTTGGTACTATCCTTCGGTGGCTCGCTTTTGGAGTCAGGTCCAGGAGTGGTTGTTAAGTCATAAAGTCTGTGTTCAGATTGACCTACAAACAGTACTGTTAGGAGATTTGAAAAACCACGATCAATCAATGGGAAATATGATTATACTCTTGGTGTCAAGGCGTCAGTGTAATGCGGTAGGACGAAGTCAGGCACAGGACACAGAGCTAATCGAAAAACGTACTTTACTCGTAGGTATCTTAATGAACATACCTCCACGCAGGGAGGAACAAACCAGCTCACATACGACAACCAAAACATGAACAAACACGCACAACACACAGTGTGAGACAGAGAGTTAAATAGGGAAGACAAAATTACATGATGGGAAACAGGTGAGACCAATACAGACAAAACAAGTAGAACATAGAAACATGGATCGGTAGCAGCTAGTACTCCGGTGATGACGAACGCCGAAGCCTGCCCGAGCAAGGAGGAGGGGCAGCCTCGGCTGAATTCGTGACACTTAGGTAAAGTATTTATTTTTAGGGCAATCTCGGTAGAAATGGTACAAATAGAGAGGTTCAAGACCCTCATAAAACATCACAGTAAAATTGAAGGATGTATTGCAAAAGGAAATAGTCAAATGTTAGTGTCTTGGGAAAGATGGCTTAGTCTGTGGACATCTGAGAGTTCGAATTAAGATTGGAGTTATTGGTTGATTTGCAGATACACTTGGAGTCCAGTGCGATTAGGAAAGAAACGTTATACAGTGAGTGTACAAAACATTAGTAACACCTTCCTAATATTAAGTTGCACGCCCTTTTTGTCCATGTGGAACGCTTTCGACACCTTGTAGAGTCCATGCCCTGATGAATTGAGGCTGTTGTGAGGGCAAAATGGAGTGCAACTCAATATTAGGAAGGTGTTCCTAATGTTTTGTACATTCAGTGTCTATATATATATATTGAATTGTAATGTTTTCCAACCAGTGGAGAAGGGGGTAGGCATAATAATCTCTCTCTCTCTCTCTCTCTCTCTCTCTCTCTCTCTCTCTCTCTCTCTCTCTCTCTCTCTCTCTCTCTCTCTCTCTCTCTCTCTCTCTCTCTCTCTCTCTCTCTCTCTCTCTCTCTCTCTCTCTCTCTCTCTCTCTCTCTCTCTCTCTCTCTCTATATATATATATACATATACAGAGTACCTTTGGAAAGTACTCCAACACCTTGACTTTTTACCACATTTTTTAAAGTTACAGCCTTATTCTAAAATTGATTAAATAAATAAACATCATTAGCAATCTACACACAATACCCCATAATGACAAAGCAAAAACAGGTTTTTAGAAAAAAATTAACACTAAAAAACAGAAATACCTCATTTACATAAGTATTCAGACCTCTTTGCTATGAGACTCGAAATTGAGCTCAGGTGCATCCTTTTTCCATTGATCATCCTTGAGATGTTTCTACAACTTGATTGGAGTCCAGCTGTAGTAAATTCAGTTGATTGGACATGATTTGGAAAGGCACACACCTGTCTATATAAGGTCCCACTGAAACAAGATTCTCTGGTCTGATGAAACCAAGATTGAACTCTTTGGCCTGAATGCCAAGGGTCACATTTGGAGGAAACCTGGCACCATCCCTATGGTGAAGCATGGTGGTGGCAGCATCATGCTGTGGGGATGTTTTTCAGTGGCAGGGACTGGGAGACTAGTCAGGATCGAGGAAAAGATGAACGGAGCAAAGTACAGAGAGATCCTTGATGAAAACCTGCACCAGAGCGCTCAGGACCTCAGACTGCGGCAAAGGTTCACCTTCCAACAGGACAACAACCCTAAGCACACAGCCAATACAACGCAGGAGTGGCTTCGGGACAAGTCTCTGAATGTCCTTGAGTGGCCCAGCCAGAGCCCAGACTTGAACCTGATCGAACATCTCTGGAGAGACCTGAAAATAGCTGTGCAGCAACACTCCCCAACCAACCTGATAGAGCTTGAGAGGATCTGCAGAGAAGAATGGGAGAAACTCCCCAAATACAGGTGTGCCAAGCTTGTAGCTTCATACCCAAGAAGACTTGATGCTGCCAAAGGTGCTTCAACAAAGTACTTAGTAAAATCTGTTTTTGCTTTGTCATTATGGGGTATTGTGTGTAGATTGAAAAAATATAATTTAATACATTTTAGCAAAAGGCTGTAGCGTAACAAAATATGGAAAAAGTCAAGGAGTCTGAATACTTTCCGAAGACACCAGTCAAAAGTTTGGACACATCTACTCATTCAAGGGTTTTCATTTATTTGTACTATTTTCTACATTGTAGAATAATAGTGAAGACATCAAAACTATGAAATAACACATATGGAATCATGTAGTAACCAGAAAAGTGTTAAACAAATCAAAACATGTTTTATATTTGAGATTCTTCAAATATCCACCCTTTGCCTTGATGACAGCTTTGCACACTCTTGGCATTCACTCAACCAGCTTCATGAGTTAGTCACCTGGAATGCATTTAAATTAACAGCTGTGCCTTCTTAAAAGTTAATTTGTGGAATTTATTTCCTTCTTAATATGTTTGAGCCAATCAGTTGTGTTGTGACAAGGTAGGGGGGGGGGGGGGGGGGGGGGTATACAGAAGATAGCCCTTTTTGGTAAAAGACCAAGTCCATATTATGGCAAGAACAGCTCAAAAAAGCAAAGAGAAACGACAGTCCATCATTACTTTAAGACATGAAGGTCAGTCAATCCTGAACATTTCAAGAACTTTGAAAGGTTCTTCAAGTGCTGTCGCAAAAACCATAAAGCGCTATGATGAAACTGGCTCTCATGAGGACCGCCACAGGAATAGAAGACCCAGAGTTAAATAAGTTCATTAGAGTTACCAGCCTCAGAAATTGCAGCCCAAATAAATGCTTCACAGAGTTCAAGTAACAGACACATCTCAACATCAACTGTTCAGAGGAGTCTGTGTGAATTAGGCCTTCATGGTCGAATTGCTGCAAAGAAACCACAGCTAAAGGACACCAATAATAAGAAGAGACTTGCTTTGGCCAAGAAACACGAGCAATGGACATTAGACCGGTGGAAATGTGTCCTTTGGTCTGGAGTCCAAATTGGAGATTTTTGGTTCCAACACATTAGTAACACCTTCCTAATATTAAGTCTTTGTGAACGGGTGAACGGATGATCTCTGCATGTGTATTTTCCACCGTAAAATGAGTGGCGCAGTTAGCACTGCATCGCAGTGCTAACTGTGCCACTAGAGATCCTGGTTCGAATCCAGGCTCTGTCGCAGCCGGCCGCGACCGGGAGACTCATGGGCGACGCACAATTGGCCCAGCGTTGTCCAGGGTAGGGGAGGGAATAGCCGGCAGGGATGTAGCTCAGTTGATAGAGCATGGTGTTTGCAACGCCAGGGTTGTGGGTTCGATTCCCACGGGGGGCCAGTATAAAAAAAATATGTATTCACTAACTGTAAGTCGCTCTGGATAAGAGCGTCTGCTAAATGACTAAAATGTAAAATGTAAAGCATGGAGGAGGCGGTGTTATTGTGTGGGGGTGCTTTGCTGGTGACACTGTCTGTGATTTATTTAGAATTCAAGGCACACTTAACTAGCATGGCTAAAACAGTTCTGCAGCGATACGCCATTCCATCTGGTTTGGGCTTAGTGGGACTATAATTTGTTTTTCAACAGGACAATGACCCAACCCACCTCCAGGCTGTGTTAGGGCTATTTTACCAAGATGGAGAGTGATGGAGTGCTGCATCAGATGACCTAGCCTCCACAATCCCCCGATCTCAACCAAATTGAGATGGTTTGGGATGAGTTGGACCGCGTGAAGGAAAAGCAGTCAATAAGTGCTCAGCATATGTGGGAACTCCTTCAAGACTGTTGGAAAAGCATTCCAGGTGAAGCTGGTCTAGAGAATGTCAAGATTCCATATGTGTTATTTCATAGTTTTGATGTCTTCACTATTATTCTACAATGTAGAAAATAGTAAAAATAAAGAAAAACCCTTGAATAAGTAGTTGTTCTAAAACATTTGACCGGTAGTGTATGTAAATAAGGTATTTTAAAAATCTAAAAATCTGTTTTCGTTTTGTCAATATGGATTATTGTGTGTAGATTGATGAGGGAAAATGTGTATTTAATCAATTTGAGAAAGTGATTATCCCACTGGCTATAGGGTGAACGCACCAATTGGTGAGTCGCTCTGGATAAGAGCGTCTGCTAAATGACGTAAATGTGCCCTTGAGCAAGGCACTTAACCCTAATTGCTCCTGTAAGTCGCTCTGGATAAGAGCGTCTGCTAAATGACTAAAATGTAATGTAAAATGTGAGAATAATCTGTAATGTCAGAAAATGTGGAAAAAGGGAAGGGGTCTGAATACTTTCCGATCTTTGATGTTTTGGGGTTATTTTGCTTCCACTGGTCCTGGGGCCATTTATAAGGTCATCATGAACTTTACCCAGTACCAGGACATTTTAGTAGAAAACCTGATTGCGTCTGCCAGGAGGCTGAAACTTGGCTGCAAGTGGCTCTTCCAGCAAGACAACAACCCCAAGCACACATCATAATCTACAAATAAATGGTTAATTGACCACAAAATCAATATTTTGCAATGGCCATCTCCGTCTCCGGAGTTGAACCCCATTAAAATCCTGTGGTTTGAATTGAAGAGGGCAGTCCATAAGAGCAGACAAAGGATATCAAGGATCTGGAAAGATTCTGAATGGAGGAATGGTCTAAGATCCCGCCCTATGCGTTCTCCAATCTCATAAAACATTTTAGAAAAAGGCTGTGTCGTTATCCTCGCAAGGTGAGGTATTGAAAACAGAAAACAGGGGTGCCAATAATTTTGACCCCTATCTTTTTGAGAAAAAAAAGATTACTTGTTAAACGAAATGTATTTCTCTGAACAATAAAATATAAATAATTTTCAAATGTTTTTGAGCATACAATATACAGTAGCTCAGTATTTGTATTATTTATTTTATAGTGTTTTTTGCTTTATCAAGTGTGCCAATAATTTTGGACCTGACTGTACGTATCAAAATAATTTACTGAAAACAAAAATTGCTGACATAAAAAGGAAGCTCTTGTGCAATAAATTGTGCTAATATAATGTACAAAAATTCTTTGATTTTAAAAAATGTGATCTTTAATTACTCTTATTTTCCCTAACTCACAAACTAATTCTAAAAGCTTTAACAAAGGCAAGGTATTTTGTTTCATTTGAAAAAAGCATAACATTGTATAAAAGCAGAATATTTCAGTCACCTTACATTATCCAACCATGCTGGCAGCTTGGTGGTTTCCCTGGCCCTCTGCTAGTGGTGGTGCATCCTGGGACAGTTGATATTGATTGTGCCATTTACTGAGGAGACAGACCGAGACACATTAGTACCCAGCTCACCCCTGCTGCTGAAAAACACATGAACTGCCTGCATTGGGAGCCCTGTCTCGTAACCATGGCAAAGCATGCAGGGAGGGGGTAGGGGTATTAGGGTGCAGCGGGTTCAACACACAGTCTCTCTGGAATTGTCTCTCAAGCTCTCTCCCTCTGTTTCTCTCCATATCCCACACACAGGCACGTACAGGGTCACGCACTTGCGCGCACACACATACAATTTGTATATATTTTTCTTATTAATTCTGCTTCCATCACTCATCTGTTACCGCATACCTATTCTCTACCTTAATCTCCTTCCCCCCTCTTTTTCCTGTCTATGGAGACATGAGAACAAAATATAGAGGTAGGGAAAAGAAACGGTAGCAAATCAAGTGGTGCGAAAATAAATCAAACTTTCTAAAAAGTTTAACAAAAGTAGTGCCTGATATACTGTATATTTTCATTATTTCTACAGTTATAGACCTATGCCATATTATTTTATACAGTAGCTGTAAAAGTTCTCAGCCATACTGTAGTGATCCTCCCTAATGAGCCACCTTGCAATTCCCATCAAGTAGGTGAATCATATTGGCATGATGTGTAGGGTGTTTGCTTTTCACGCCAGCGACACAGGTTAATGGCCCACTCCCTCCATTCACTACATTGGTGTCAGAAGTGGGAAGGTGGACATGAGGCCATCGGAACGCATGGCCGGACATATGAGGGGAATGAGGTAGTCGAAGCCTTCCCGTTCCAAGGGGGCAGTGTAGCGATCCTCGCTATTGAGCCACATTACAATTCCTAAGTGGGTTAACCCTATTGGCGCAATGCATATAGGGTGTTTGCCTTGAACGCCAGCTCCACAGGTTTATGTCTCTGTCCCTCCGTTTGCTACAATACCATAAACTACTGTTACTCTCACTGATCTTTTTTTAACTAATGTTTATATCTAAAAGTTTGCAATTTCAAGCTAACAGTCACAAGAACACAGGTACATCTAGCAATTAATAACTAATTCATTGATGAGATATTAATTTTCATGATCCAAAGACCAGTAGATCTAGCAGGGTTGGCAGCTGTTGGCACTGTACAAAACATTCACTCTCCATCATGGAAGATCATCGGTTAGAGAGGAGAAAGATGGCGGAAGCAGACACTGATGTGGAGCGTGAATATAATGGCGGGGGAATCAAGGAGAATTGGAATATTGTCCAAAAGAATAGGAAATGGAGCAAAGAAGCATACAGTGATGAGAATATCCCTTCTTATCTTGTAGGAGTACGTTTTGTTTATGAGGAGCAGCTGATTGGATTGCCAATTTTGAAGAATCCATTTGAAATATCAAAACGGGTAGAGAGAGTGCTGGGTAAAGTGAAGGCTGTGAGGATCACGAGAGGCAGGCTTGTTTAGATTTTTTGTTCTTCTGAGGTTTAGAAGGAACATGTGTTGCTTCTCACCCGATTTGAGAAGTTTGATGTGTCCTGTGTGTCTCTTCGGAACAGGGCACCCCTCAAGGGTGTAATATCTGGCGTTTCGTGGGAAGTCGATGTTGCAGAGATTAATACTTTTCCTGGAGTGGTTGATGCTCGTCGGATGAATCGTGTGGTGAATTAAGAAAAAGTGAAGGGTCTATCTGTTCTTTTGTTTTTTGTATGGAATCTCTCACTACTCAAGTGCATTTGGGATATATAAACTACAGAGTCAGAGCATTTGTTCCAAGACCAATGCAGTGTGATCAAGTGTTTGCAGAAGGGAGATGCCGAGATGTCCAAGTTGTGGAAAAGATCATATCACGTGGTTTAAAAGTGATGAAAATGTGACATGTTGCAATTGTGGTGGTAACCAATGTGCCACCTATTTGGAATGCCCAACAAGGGGGAAAGAGAATGTGACCAAAGTCGGGGCATTTCATATGCAGCGGCTGTTAACAGGGTTGAGGGTTTGAATGCTGCTCCTGAATAGTCAATGGTGGTGGATAGGTCTTTACTGAAGGCTGCAGGGGTTGCCGTTCAACAGCTTGACCCAGATATGTTAAAGGTTAAGAAGGTGGACTTTGTGGCCTTTATAGCTATGGTGATTAATGGCACTGCCAAGGTGGATAGGAAGTCCAGGGAAATAGACATCATTGTGGATGGTTCCTGGGACGGAAAGACTTCTCGGCGGAAGAGTTGCAAGGAGTATTGTCACAAGCCATACCACCCTCTCAGGTCATAGAGCCTGAGAAGGGGGATATGGAGATTTGAAGGAAGGAAAAAGTGGGAATTTGGGGTTTTGATTTTGTCAATGTGATTTTTTATTGTTTTATTTTTGGTGGATTAAGTTAGTTCTCTCAATGACGAATGGGTTTTATTTTTACCTTGTTTTTTTTTCAACCTCGTCCAGTTGGTGGCAGCAATACACCTTTTGGGGTTGTAGTCTGCCATAAAACCCACAGAAGAAGAATGTTCAGCTCATCCCTTCTCCAGAGCATCCAGAAGAAGCCTACGCATTTTCCTAGGCTTTCAATGGAAATCAATCTGAGCTATGATGCTATTATGAACATTTTAAATAATTGTTCAAGGAAAGCACTCTCCATAAGTGTCATCAGTGTCCTGTGAAAGACAATAGATTTTTTTATTTCAGGGAACGGAACTGAAAAACGTGGTTTCACTTGCCTTTAATAGTAGGGGCTTCCAAATCAGCCCCACCCACCACAACGTCCGGTTGAAATTCAAATCGCTAGCTAGCTAAAAAAAAGAACAACAAAGACCGATTAAACATCTATCGACTTTCGTGATATTAAACGATATCTGATAAAAGTGTAGACATCACCATCTTAGCAAGGATTTTACCAAGGTGAGGCGTATGCTGCGCAGGGTGGTATTTTCATTCAACTAGCTTAGCTAGCAAGGTAACGGCGTTAGCTAGCTTGCGATCCAGGGCTGTCGCACGCGCTCCTGCTACTGCTAGGTAGCCAGTTAGTTAGCTTTGTCAAGATGACTAGCTAGCGACGCTACGTGGTTAGCTAGTTTGCTAGCTTCTTTTAAAGTCCATTTAGTTAGCTAGCTAGTCCCCCCCCCCACCCCCCTGTCGTATGTGTTTACGGTACATATTACAAGACATGTTAGCTACACTTTCTCGTGCCCACGTAGGCCAGTTTTATGTAATGTTGCTTCGAACAGCTGGTAAAGTTAGCTAACTAGCTACTACTAACCAAAACAGTCACTGAATCAGGATACTACTAGCTAGCTAGATTTCAGAGTCGCTTCAATGGATCAACTTTAGTTTACTTATGGAGGAGATGGAGACTGTCATATCAGATTGTGTTAGTATTGTGCACCTTTCCATATACATAATTGCAACGTTACCAATCACAAAATGAAGAAACTGCAATCAGTAAACACAGTATGTGTTTACGGTACATATTACAAGACATGTTAGCTACACTTTCTCGTGCCCACGTAGGCCAGTTTTATGTAGTAATGAAGGGATGCACAAATACAATTTTGTTTGTATTGTAACCTTCTCGATATGTGTTTTACAGTTGGAAGCCCCAAGTAGTTCACAAGACCTCCTAGGAAGTGAGCTGGAAGGAAAGAAGGAAGGCGCCAGGTTGTGAGAAAACAGATGAAAGAAGAAGCAACAATGTCGGAAGAAGGGGCAACGATGTTAGAAGAAGGGGCAACAGTGTCGGAAGAAGGGGCAAAAATGTCAGAAGAAGGGGCAAAAATGTCAGAAGAAGGGGCAACAGTGTCAGAGGAAGCGGCAACCGTGTCGGAAGAAGGACAGATGGATGCTGCTGGTACTGGTAGTGAAGAGGAGTCAGGTGAAGCCTTGTCTAATGGCAGGCCTATACCACCTAAGAGGGGAAGGGGTAGGCCCAAAGGATCAGGCTCCAAGAAACCTAAGATTCTGACGGTACTAGACAAGCGGCCACGGGGCAGGCCACGTAAAGAGGTTGACCCTAATGCTGTTTCAGCAGAGACAACTGCACCTCTGAAGTGTGGCCGGCCCAAAAAAGTTAAACAAAAAAAAAAAAGGGGTAGGCCGAGGAAGAACCTGTCAACCGAGGAGGAAGAGGAGAGAAAGAAACTGAAAAGCCGACCTAGAGTGTGGAAGCCTCTCGGAAGGCCGCGCATCCATCCCCGCGTGGATCCCCCCGCCACACCCACCTCTGCCGAGCCACGGGGAAGAGGCAGTCCACACAAGGCAATAACAGGTAAAGGTGCCCACTTACGGAAAAACCCACCTCCAACCTCTAAGGTTTCCAAGCCCCCCGCTAAAGATGGTTCCCCGCGAAAGAGTGGCCGCCCCTTAGGCTCCTTCAAAGCAAACAAAGCCAAGAGAGCAGCAGAGAAGGATAGGTCCAACAGTGCACCCCCAGCCAAACAGGGGTGCACTGTTTCTCCAATATTAAGGCTTTACCGCTGCTCCAATGGTAAAGCAAATGTGTTAGATGAAGCTGCCTTACAAGCCCAGAGGCGAAGAGGCAGGAGAAAGACTGCGAAAGTTGATTATACAACTTATGATTCAGTGGAGGAAAATGAAGATACAGAGAGAAATGAGGACGAATACTTTTCTCCAGTAGAAGATGACGAGGAAGAGGAAATCAAACCACGCAGTGGTCGTCGCAAGTCTAGCAAACCTGGTAAGGTAGCGGCAGCCATAAAGAAGAAAGTGGTGGTTGTTCCTAAGAGGCGGGGTAGAAAGCCTGGCTCAACCAAAAAGGTTGTAAAGTAAAAGGAACCTAGGTGGAGCAGACTGAACGAGACAACATAGCTTGTTGCCGGGAAACACAAAATATCAGTAGCATCTTGTAAGATGAACGGACATGTTTTTAACATTTTATTAATGTGATAGCTCTAAGCTCTTACCTAACTCTTTCTTGTTTTCTCAACTAACCTACGTGTCTATTTGCTCTTGCTATTATTTTTTATGGTTTGATGCCTTTGTGGAAACCATGTGAAAAAGCAAGTACATTTTTGTACTTCCTTTGTCATCCATAGCTTGAATGATGTGAAGACAATTTTATTGACAGTTGTTAATCTTGTATTGGTCGGTCCAGACTAATCCCATTTAGATTCTTCCCCGGTACTGTTTCTAATTCCATGCACAACCTATAGATGTTGATATTCTCATTGAGGTTTGTTAATCTTGTATTGCCAAAGCTTTGAATGTAACAACTTCCAATTCCCCTTCCCAGCTATCTTTGTTTCGAAACAGATTTTGTTAGTGTCAATATCATGGCACCCTTTTACCTATAAAGTGCACTACTTTTGACCAAAGCCCTATGGACCCTGGTCAAAAGTAGTGCACTATAAAGGGAATATGGTGCCATTTGGGAATGCACCATAATCATAGTTTCACTTTCTTTCACTTGGTTCATTGCATAATTCACCTTATGGAGTCAAGACAGTAACTGTAAACTTCCAATCCATCATCCCTAAGATTTCTCTCAGAAGATGTACAGTTATTGACTACTATGAGGGTTTTGTTTGCCAGTATCATCCTTGTAATTCACTCAACATCACTCCTCACAGTTCTTTTTAAGACTTACTTTTTTATGTTAGCTGTCAGCTCTTTTTACTAGTTTTTTTTATCACTTGGCTTTCAACTGAAGTGGATGGCTTGGTTTCACAGACTCTGGTCGAATTTGTGTGTAAATGTTGTTCAAGATTGTATGTTAAACATGTCTTCATCTAGCCTAGTATTTGTTTCTTTAATGAATTATGTGCTTGACCATACTGCATTACAACAGTTCATACTATACAACTCAATAGTAATTGAGGTACACAACATAATCTATCACTTGTATGAATTCATGTTCCTGTGACCAAAGTTTGTTACAGTTTCATGTTTTCCTATGTTGCTTGGATTAATTCAATGTTCTTGGTTTGTAACAATGTTTTTGAAGAAGCAGTTAGAACTATAGAGATATAGATACATACTGTAAAACATACAGTATGTATCTCTGTGATCAGAAACAGGTCTGGGAAACCACCCCAACATTAATTTGAGGGTAATGTGAATTTCAGTTTTGTTAGAGAGAGCAAATATTTAGAAAGTTTGCTGTAATAAAGTGAAATGTCAAACTTTGTTTTATTTGTTGATGTTTTTTAATCTCAATAAAAACTAAAAGATGACTTATTTTGTCATTATTTTGTAGGATTGTAAAGCTTAATTATTTGAAAAGCAGAATGTGGTGAATAAATTGAGATTTTGATAGAAACATATCTTCCTGGCTGGTCAGGAAAAAAAAGTTGGTGGTGGAACGTTCACACCATTGCTTGGACCCACTCAGTGCTTATGTCATTAGCATCATGCAGCAACATTAGTGTCCCGGCAGCAACATTAAGACTTCTTCAAATGTTTTTAAAAAGTCTAAACTAAAGGGAATTACTACTTTATATAATATCAATAATATAAGGTGGAGCACATTGATAAATGGTTGGAGCTTAAGTAAATGAATGTAAAGAACATAACATTCTACAGAATGTAGAATGATGAAGCGCCAGAGTCTATACAGTGCATTCAGAAAGTATTTTGTTACATTAAAGCCTTATTCTAAAATTGATTACATTATTTTTTCCCCTCATCAATCTACACACAACACCCCATACTGACAAAGCGAAAACAGTTTTTAGATGTTTGCTAATGTATAAAATAAAAATAAAATAATATCTTCTTTACATAAGTATTCAGACCCTTTGCTATGATACTAGAAAAGGAGGTTCAGGTGCATTCTGTTTACATTGATCATCCTTGAGATGTTTCTACAACTTGATTGGAGTACAGCTGTGGTAAATTTAATTGATTGGACATGATTTGGAAAGGCACACACCTGTCTATATAAGGTCCCACAGTTGACAGTGCTTGTCAGAGCAAAAACCAAGCCATGAGGTTGAAGGAAATGTCCGTAGAGCTCCGAGACAGGATTGTGTCGAGGTACAGATCTGGGGAAGGGTACCAAAATATTTCTGCAACATTGACTGTCCCCAAGAACACAGTGGCCTCCATCATTCTTAAATGGAAGAAGTTTGGAACCACCAAGACTCTTCCAAGAGCTGGCTGCCTGGCCAAACTGAGCAATCAGGGGAAAAGGTGACCAAGAACCTGATGGTCACTCTGACAGAGCTCCAGAGTTCCTCTGTGGAGATGGGAGAACCTTCCAGAAGGACAACCATCTCTGCAGCACTCCACCAATCAGGCCTTTATGGTAGAATGGCCAGACGGAAGCCACTCCTCAGTAAAAGGCACATGACAGCCCGCTTGGAGTTTGCCAAAAGGCACCTAAATGATTCTCAGACCATGAGAAACAAGATTCTCTGGTCTGATGAAGACAAGATTGGACTCTTTGGCCTGAATGCCAAGCGTCACATCTGGAGGAAACCTGGCACCATCCCTACGGTGAAGCATGGTGGTAGCATCCTGCTGTGGGGATGTTTTTCAGCGGCAGGGACTGGGAGACAAGTCAAGATTGAGGGAAAGATGAGCGGAGCAAAGTACAGAGAGATCATTCATGGAAACTTGTTCAAGACCTCAGACTTGGGAGAAGGTTCACCTTCCAACAGGACAACTACCCTAAGCACACAGCCAAGACAACGCAGGAGTGGCTTCGGGACAAGTCTCTGAATGTCCTTGAGTGGCCAAACCAGAGCCTGGACTTGAACCAGATCGAACATCTCTGGAGAGAACTGAAAATGGGTGTGCAGCGACGCTTCCCATCCAACCTGACAGAGCCTGAGAGGATCTGCAGAGAAGAATGGGAGATACTCCCCAAATACAGGTGTGCCAAGCTTGTAGCATCATACCCAAGAAGACTAAAGGCTGTAATCACTGCCAAAGGGTCTGAATACTTATGTAAATGTAATATTTCAGTTGTTCTTTTTTTATCAATTTGAAAACATTTCTAAAAACCTGTTTATGCTTTGTCATTATAGGGTATTGTGTGTAGATTGAATAGATTTAATCTTTTTAAAAAAAAATCCATTTTAGAATAAGTCTAACTTAACAAAATGTGGAAAAAGTCAAGTGGTCTAAATACCCAGCAGCCCTTTTTACTCCGCCCATTCCATTGGGCATACTCAGTAGGGTCTATAGAATCTATATGTGGTGTCATTTCATGGGGCTCTGAATAATACGGAGTGTTGCTGGCAATGTTCCCTCAAATTTTTTGGGGCACTGAGCACATTTGAGGTCTTACGAGCGGAAACTTGAACCTTGTGAGAATGTTTGTGCAACTTCCGGCGCGCGTGTACAGTGGACACTGAGGCTGTACCCTTACAGTTTTAGATAGTAGCCAATAGGCTATTGTGGATATTTGAGTTATAATGTAGGCCTACCAACAAAACCAATGGAGCAAATCCCATAACATTTTTACATGGAAATAGTTTTTGATTTCTATGATATAGCCTACAGTAGCCTATATGTGGTGTTCAATGCAGGCCTACATTGCATGTGACTTTTAAAAACGTTTTTACATTATGAAGGGCTTGACTTTAATTAATTATTTTTTACTTGGTCTGTAACACCATGGGTAGTGTGTTGTACGATGCAAGAGACCACTTTACAAAAAAAAGTTGTTATTATTATTATTTCCATACAGAGAATTAGACAATGTAGGGTACTCCTCTGCCTATTGGTTTATTTGCACATTCAAGCCTGTCTCAAAATACAACACTGCCCCTTTAATTAAGAGCAGACAAAGGATATCAAGGATCTGGAAAGATTCTGAATGGAGGATTGGTCTAAGATCCCGCCCTATGCGTTCTCCAATCTCATAAAACATTTTAGAAAAAGGCTGTGTCGTTATCCTCGCAAGGTGAGGTATTGAAAACAGAAAACAGGGGTGCCAATAATTTTGACCCCTATCTTTTTGAGAAAAAAAAGATTACTTGTTAAACGAAATGTATTTCTCTGAACAATAAAATATAAATAATTTTCAAATGTTTTTGAGCATACAATATACAGTAGCTCAGTATTTGTATTATTTATTTTATAGTGTTTTTTGCTTTATCAAGTGTGCCAATAATTTTGGACCTGACTGTACGTATCAAAATAATTTACTGAAAACAAAAATTGCTGACATAAAAAGGAAGCTCTTGTGCAATAAATTGTGCTAATATAATGTACAAAAATTATTTGATTTTAAAAAATGTGATCTTTAATTACTCTTATTTTCCCTAACTCACAAACTAATTCTAAAAGCTTTAACAAAAGCAAGGTTTTTTGTTTCATTTGAAAAAAGCATAACATTGTATAAAAGCAGAATATTTCAGTCACCTTACATTATCCAACCATGCTGGCAGCTTGGTGGTTTCCCTGGCCCTCTGCTAGTGGTGGTGCATCCTGGGACAGTTGATATTGATTGTGCCATTTACTGAGGAGACAGACCGAGACACATTAGTACCCAGCTCACCCCTGCTGCTGAAAAACACATGAACTGCCTGCATTGGGAGCCCTGTCTCGTAACCATGGCAAAGCATGCAGGGAGGGGGTAGGGGTATTAGGGTGCAGCGGGTTCAACACACAGTCTCTCTGGGATTGTCTCTCAAGCTCTCTCCCTCTGTTTCTCTCCATATCCCACACACAGGCACGTACAGGGTCACGCACTTGCGCGCACACACATACAATTTGTATATATTTTTCTTATTCATTCTGCTTCCATCACTCATCTGTTACCGCATACCTATTCTCTACCTTAATCTCCTTCCCCCCTCTTTTTCCTGTCTATGGAGACATGAGAACAAAATATAGAGGTAGGGAAAAGAAACGGTAGCAAATCAAGTGGTGCGAAAATAAATCAAACTTTCTAAAAAGTTTAACAAATGTAGTGCCTGATATACTGTATATTTTCATTATTTCTACAGTTATAGACCTATGCCATATTATTTTATACAGTAGCTGTAAAAGTTCTCAGCCATACTGTAGTGATCCTCCCTAATGAGCCACCTTGCAATTCCCATCAAGTAGGTGAATCATATTGGCATGATGTGTAGGGTGTTTGCTTTTCACGCCAGCGACACAGGTTAATGGCCCACTCCCTCCATTCACTACATTGGTGTCAGAAGTGGGAAGGTGGACATGAGGCCACCGGACGCATGGCCGGACATATGAGGGGAATGAGGTAGTCGAAGCCTTCCCATTCCAAGGGGGCAGTGTAGCGATCCTCGCTATTGAGCCACATTACAATTCCTAAGTGGGTTAACCCTATTGGCGCAATGCATATAGGGTGTTTGCCTTGAACGCCAGCTCCACAGGTTTATGTCTCTGTCCCTCCGTTTGCTACAATACCATAAACTACTGTTACTCTCACTGATTTTTTAAAAACTAATGTTTATATCTAAAAGTTTGCAATTTCAAGCTAACAGTCACAAGAACACAGGTACATCTAGCAATTAATAACTAATTAATTGATGAGATATTAATTTTCATGATCCAAAGACCAGTAGATCTAGCAGGGTTGGCAGCTGTTGGCACTGTACAAAACATTCACTCTCCATCATGGAAGATCATCGGTTAGAGAGGAGAAAGATGGCGGAAGCAGACACTGATGTGGAGCGTGAATATAATGGCGGGGGAATCAAGGAGAATTGGAATATTGTCCAAAAGAATAGGAAACGGAGCAAAGAAGCATACAGTGATGAGAATATCCCTTCTTATCTTGTAGGAGTACGTTTTGTTTATGAGGAGCAGCTGATTGGATTGTCAATTTTGAAGAATCCATTTGAAATATCAAAACGGGTAGAGAGAGTGCTGGGTAAAGTGAAGGCTGTGAGGATCACGAGAGGCAGGCTTGTTTAGATTTTTTGTTCTTCTGAGGTTTAGAAGGAACATGTGTTGCTTCTCACCCGATTTGAGAAGTTTGATGTGTCCTGTGTGTCTCTTCGGAACAGGGCACCCCTCAAGGGTGTAATATCTGGCGTTTCGTGGGAAGTCGATGTTGCAGAGATTAATACTTTTCCTGGAGTGATTGATGCTCGTCGGATGAATCGTGTGGTGAATTAAGAAAAAGTGAAGGGTCTATCTGTTCTTTTGTTTTTTTGTATGGAATCTCTCACTACTCAAGTGCATTTGGGATATATAAACTACAGAGTCAGAGCATTTGTTCCAAGACCAATGCAGTGTGATCAAGTGTCTGCAGAAGGGAGACGCCGAGATGTCCAAGTTGTGGAAAAGATCATATCATGTGTTTTAAAATTGATGAAAATGTGACATGTTGCAATTGTGGTGGTAACCAATGTGCCACCTATTTGGAATGCCCAACAAGGGGGAAAGAGAATGTGACCAAAGTCGGGGCATTTCATATGCAGCGGCTGTTAAAAGGGTTGAGGGTTTGAATGCTGCTCCTGAATAGTCAATGGTGGTGGATAGGTCTTCACTGAAGGCTGCAGGGGTTGCCGTTCAACAGCTTGACCCAGATATGTTAAAGGTTAAGAAGGTGGACTTTGTGGCCTTTATAGCTATGGTGATTAATGGCACTGCCAAGGTGGATAGGAAGTCCAGGGAAATAGACATCATTGTGGATGGTTCCTGGGACGGAAAGACTTCTCGGCGGAAGAGTTGCAAGGAGTATTGTCACAAGCCATACCACCCTCTCAGGTCATAGAGCCTGAGAAGGGAGATATGGAGATTTGAAGGAAGGAAAAAGTGGGAATTTGGGGTTTTGGTTTTGTCAATGTGATTATTTATTGTTTTATTTTTGGTGGATTAAGTTAGTTCTCTCTATGACGAATGGGTTTTATTTTTAACCTCGTCCAGTTGGTGGCAGCAATACACCTTTTGGGGTTGTAGTCTGCCATAAAACCCACAGAAGAAGAATGTTCAGCTCATCCCTTCTCCAGAGCATCCAGAAGAAGCCTACGCATTTTCCCAGGCTTTCAATGGAAATCAATCTGAGCTATGATGCTATTATGAACATTTTAAATAATTGCTCAAGGAAAGCACTCTCCATAAGTGTCATCAGTGTCCTGTGAAAGACAATATATTTTTTATTTCAGGGAACGGAACTGAAAAACGTGGTTTCACTTGCCTTTAGTAGTAGGGGCTTCCAAATCAGCCCCCACCCACCACAACGTCCGGTTGAAATTCAAATCGCTAGCTAGCTAAAAAAAAAGAACAACAAAGACCGATTAAACATCTATCGACTTTCGTGATATTAAACGATATCTGATAAAAGTGTAGACATCACCATCTTAGCAAGGATTTTACCAAGGTGAGGCGTATGCTGCGCAGGGTGGCATTTTCATTCAACTAGCTTAACTAGCAAGGTAACGGCGTTAGCTAGCTTGCGATCCAGGGCTGTCGCACGCGCTCGTGCTACTGCTAGGTAGCCAGTTAGTTAGCTTGGTCAAGATCACTAGCTAGCGACGCTACGTGGTTAGCTAGTTTGCTAGCTTCTTTTAAAGTCCATTTAGTTATCTAGCTAGTCCCCTCCCCCTCCCCCCTGTCGTAGAAGGTGCATGTAATGTTGCTTCGAACAGCTGGTAAAGTTAGCTAACTAGCTACTACTAACCAAAACAGTCACTGAATCAGGATACTAGCTAGATTTCAGAGTCGCTTCAATGCATCAACTTTAGTTTACTTATGGAGGAGATGGAGACTGTCATATCAGATTGTGTTAGTATTGTGCACCTTTCCATATACATAATTGCAACGTTACCAATCACAAAATGAAGAAACTGCAATCAGTAAACACAGTATGTGTTTACGGTACATATTACAAGACATGTTAGCTACACTTTCTCGTGCCCACATAGGCCAGTTTTATGTAGTAATGAAGGGATGCACGAATACCATTTTGTTTGTATTGTAACCTTCTCGATATGTGTTTTACAGTTGGAAGCCCCAAGTAGTTCACAAGACCTCCTAGGAAGTGAGCTGGAAGGAAAGAAGGAAGGCGCCAGGTTGTGAGAAAACCGATGAAAGAAGAAGCAACAATGTCAGAAGAAGCAACAATGTCGGAAGAAGGGGCAACAATGTTAGAAGAAGGGGCAACGATGTTAGAAGAAGGGGCAACAATGTTAGAAGAAGGGGCAACAGTGTCGGAAGAAGGGGCAAAAATGTCAGAAGAAGGGGCAAAAATGTCAGAAGAAGGGGCAACAGTGTCAGAGGAAGCGGCAACCGTGTCGGAAGAAGGACAGATGGATGCTGCTGGTACTGGTAGTGAAGAGGAGTCAGGTGAAGCCTTGTCTAATGGCAGGCCTATACCACCTAAGAGGGGAAGGGGTAGGCCCAAAGGATCAGGCTCCAAGAAACCCAAGATACTGACGGTACTAGACAAGCGGCCACGGGGCAGGCCACGTAAAGAGGTTGACCCTAATGCTGTTTCAGCAGAGACAACTGCACCTCTGAAGCGTGGCCGGCCCAAAAAAGTTCAACAACAAAAAAAAAGGGGTAGGCCGAGGAAGAACCTGCTGTCAACCGAGGAGGAAGAGGAGAGAAAGAAACCGAAAAGCCAACCTAAGGGACCTAGAGTGTGGAAGCCTCTCGGAAGGCCGCGCATCCATCCCCGCGTGGATCCCCCCGCCACACCCACCTCTGCCGAGCCACGGGGAAGAGGCCGTCCACGCAAGGCAATAACAGGTAAAGGTGCCCACTTACGGAAAAACCCACCTCCAACCTCTAAGGTTTCCAACCCCCCCGCTAAAGATGGTTCCCCGCAAAAGAGGGGCCGCCCCTTAGGCTCCTTCAATGCAAACAAAGCCAAGAGAGCAGCAGAGAAGGATAGGTCCAACAGTGCACCCCCAGCCAAACAGGGGTGCACTGTTTCTCCAATAGTAAGGCTTTACCGCTGCTCCAACGGTAAAGCAAATGTGTTAGATGAAGCTGCCTTGGAGGAAAATGAAGATACAGAGAGAAATGAGGATGAATACTTTTCTCCAGTAGAAGATGACGAGGAAGAGGAAATCAAACCACGCAGTGGTCGTCGCAAGTCTAGCAAACCTGGTAAGGTAGCGGCAGCCATAAAGAAGAAAGTAGTGGTTGTTCCTAAGAGGCGGGGTAGAAAGCCTGGCTCAACCAAAAAGGTTGTAAAGTAAAAGGAACCTAGGTGGAGCAGACTGAACGAGACAACATAGCTTGTTGCCGGGAAACACAAAATATCAGTAGCATCTTGTAAGATGAACGGACATGTTTTTAACATTTTATTAATGTGATAGCTCTAAGCTCTTACCCAACTCTTTCTTGTTTTCTCAACTAACCTACGTGTCTATTTGCTCTTGCTATTTTTTTTTTATGGTTTGATGCCTTTGTGGAGACCATGTGAAAAAGCAAGTACATTTTTGTATTTACTTTGTCATCCATAGCTTGAATGATGTGAAGACAATTTTATTGACAGTTGTTAATCTTGTATTGGTCGGTCCAGACTAATCCCATTTAGATTCTTCCCCGGTACTGTTATTGATACTGTTTCTAATTCCATGCACATCCTATAGATGTTGATATTCTCATTGAGGTTTGTTAATCTTGTATTTGTCAGTGCAGACTTATCCAAATAAGCTAAAATGGGTTAAATCAATCGAATCTGTTAAGTATTTTGTTTTTCGTTTTTTTTTTAATAGAAAAAATCATGAACATGCTTTTAATTGTTGTCTTATCTCTCCTAAAGCTCTGCAGTTTTCGAATTGCTAATGTCTTGTAATTTTATTTGCCTTAATTGCCAAAGCTTTGAATATAACAACTTCCCATTCCCCTTCCCAGCTATCTTTGTTTCGAAACAGATTTTGTTAGTGTCAATATCATGGCACCCTTTTACCTATAAAGTGCACTACTTTTGACCAAAGCCCTATGGACCCTGGTCAAAAGTAGTGCACTATAAAGGGAATATGGTGCCATTTGGGAATGCACCATAATCATAGTTTCACTTTCTTTCACTTGGTTCATTGCATAATTCACCTTATGGAGTCAAGACAGTAACTGTAAACTTCCAATCCATCATCCCTAAGATTTCTCTCAGAAGATGTACAGTTATTGACTACTGTGAGGGTTTTGTTTGCCAGTATCATCCTTGTAATTCACTCAACATCACTCCTCACAGTTCTTTTTAAGACTTACTTTTTTATGTTAGCTGTCAGCTCTTTTTACTAGTTTTTTTATCACTTGGCTTTCAACTGAAGTGGATGGCTTGGTTTCACAGACTCTGGTCGAATTTGTGTGTAAATGTTGTTCAAGATTGTATGTTAAACATGTCTTCATCTAGCCTAGTATTTGTTTATTTAATGAATGATGTGCTTGACCATACTGCATTACAACAGTTCATACTATACAACTCAATAGTAATTGAGGTACACAACATAATCTATCACTTGTATGAATTCATGTTCCTGTGACCAAAGTTTGTTACAGTTTCATGTTTTCCTATGTTGCTTGGATTAATTCAATGTTCTTGGTTTGTAACAATGTTTTTGAAGAAGCAGTTAGAACTATAGAGATATAGATACATACTGTAAAACATACAGTATGTATCTCTGTGATCAGAAACAGGTCTGGGAAACCACCCCAACATTAATTTGAGGGTAATGTGAATTTCAGTTTTGTTAGAGAGAGCAAATATTTAGAAAGTTTGCTGTAATAAAGTGAAATGTCAAACTTTGTTTTATTTGTTGATGTTTTTTAATCTCAATAAAAACTAAAAGATGACTTATTTTGTCATTATTTTGTAGGATTGTAAAGCTTAATTATTTGAAAAGCAGAATGTGGTGAATAAATTGAGATTTTGATAGAAACATATCTTCCTGGCTGGTCAGGAAATAAAAGTTGGTGGTGGAACGTTCACACCATTGCTTGGACCCACTCGGTGCTTATGTCATTAGCATCATGCAGCAACAGTGTCCCGGCAGCAACATTAAGACTTCTTCAAATGTTTTTAAAAAGTCTAAACTAAAGGGAATTACTACTTTATATAATATCAATAATATAAGGTGGAGCACATTGATAAATGGTTGGAGCTTAAGTAAATTAATGTAAAGAACATAACATTCTACAGAATGTAGAATGATGAAGCGCCAGAGTCTATACAGTGCATTCAGAAAGTATTTTGTTACATTACAGCCTTATTCTAAAATTGATTACATTATTTTTTCCCCTCATCAATCTACACACAACACCCCATACTGACAAAGCGAAAACAGTTTTTAGATGTTTGCTAATGTATAAAATAAAAATAAAAGAATATCTTATTTACATAAGTATTCAGACCCTTTGCTATGAGACTAGAAATGGAGGTTCAGGTGCATCCTGTTTACATTGATCATCCTTGAGATGTTTCTACAACTTGATTGGAGTACAGCTGTGGTAAATTTAATTGATTGGACATGATTTGGAAAGGCACACACCTGTCTATATAAGGTCCCACAGTTGACAGTGCTTGTCAGAGCAAAAACCAAGCCATGAGGTTGAAGGAAATGTCCGTAGAGCTCCGAGACAGGATTGTGTCGAGGTACAGATCTGGGGAAGGGTACCAAAATATTTCTGCAGCATTGACTGTCCCCAAGAACACAGTGGCCTCCATCATTCTTAAATGGAAGAAGTTTGGAACCACCAAGACTCTTCCAAGAGCTGGCTGCCTGGCCAAACTGAGCAATCAGGGGAAAAGGTGACCAAGAACCCGATGGTCACTCTGACAGAGCTCCAGAGTTCCTCTGTGGAGATGGGAGAACCTTCCAGAAGGACAACCATCTCTGCAGCACTCCACCAATCAGGCCTTTATGGTAGAATGGCCAGACGGAAGCCACTCCTCAGTAAAAGGCACATGACAGCCCGCTTGGAGTTTGCCAAAAGGTACCTAAATAATTCTCAGACCATGAGAAACAAGATTCTCTGGTCTGATGAAGACAAGATTGGACTCTTTGGCCTGAATGCCAAGCGTCACATCTGGAGGAAACCTGGCACCATCCCTACGGTGAAGCATGGTGGTAGCATCCTGCTGTGGGGATGTTTTTCAGCGGCAGGGACTGGGAGACAAGTCAGGATTGAGGGAAAGATGAACGGAGCAAAGTACAGAGAGATCCTTCATGAAAACCTGTTCAGGACCTCAGACTTGGGAGAAGGTTCACCTTCCAACAGGACAACTACCCTAAGCACACAGCCAAGACAACGCAGGAGTGGCTTCGGGACAAGTCTCTGAATGTCCTTGAGTGGCCAAACCAGAGCCTGGACTTGAACCAGATCGAATATCTCTGGAGAGAACTGAAAATGGGTGTGCAGCGACGCTTCCCATCCAACCTGACAGAGCCTGAGAGGATCTGCAGAGAAGAATGGGAGATACTCCCCAAATACAGGTGTGCCAAGCTTGTAGCATCATACCCAAGAAGACTAAAGGCTGTAATCACTGCCAAAGGGTCTGAATACTTATGTAAATGTAATATTTCAGTTGTTCTTTTTTTTATCAATTTGAAAACATTTCTAAAAACCTGTTTATGCTTTGTCATTATAGGGTATTGTGTGTAGATTGAATAGATTTAATCTATTTATTTTTTTATCCATTTTAGAATAAGTCTAACTTAACAAAATGTGGAAAAAGTCAAGTGGTCTAAATACCCAGCAGCCATTTTTACTCCGCCCATTCCATTGGGCATACTCAGTAGGGTCTATAGAATCTATATGTGGTGTCATTTCATGGGGCTCTGAATAATACGGAGTGTTGCTGGCAATGTTCCCTCAAATTTTTTTGGGCACTGAGCACATTTGAGGACTTGTGAGCGGAAACTTGAACCTTGTGAGAATGTTTGTGCAACTTCCGGCGCGCGTGTACAGTGGACACTGAGGCTGTACCCTTACAGTTTTAGATAGTAGCCAATAGGCTATTGTGGATATTTGAGTTATAATGTAGGCCTACCAACAAAACCAATGGAGCAAATCCCATAACATTTTGACATGGAAATCGTTTTTGATTTCTATGATATAGCCTACAGTAGCCTATATGTGGTGTTCAATGAAGGCCTACATTGCATGTGACTTTTACATTTTACATTTTTGTCATTTAGCAGACGCTCTTATCCAGAGCGATTTATTCAGCAATTAGGGTTAAGTGCCTTGCTTAAGGGCACATCGACTGATTTTTCACCTAGTCGGCTCGGGGATTAGAACCAGCGACCTTTCGGTTACTGGCACAACGCTCTTACCCACTAAGCTACCTGCCGCCCTATAACGTTTTTACATTATGAAGGGCTTGACTTTAATTAATTATTTTTTACTTGGTCTGTAACACCATGGGTAGTGTGTTGTATGATGCAAGAGACCACTTTACAAAAAAAAGTTGTTATTATTATTATTTCCATACAGAGAATTAGACAATGTAGGGTACTCCTCTGCCTATTGGTTTATTTGCACATTCAAGCCTGTCTCAAAATACAACACTGCCCCTTTAATTAAGATTTAAGCTTTTTATCTGTATGGCTTTTCAAAGACTGCTTGAAATGGAAGCAGTAACTACCAATTGCTGACCTATACTTATCTATAACTTGGACAATAACTCGCTAACAAGCAAAGAATATCAACAAATGTGCACATTTGCACTCTGATCTGAACTGATCTGAAAAGTGCAATCACTCGCGGGTGATTGAAAGACCGCTCATGGGCTACCCCACCAATAGAATTCTACTCCGTTGCGCTGTGGCTCTGCCAACAACAGAATCACTGGCTCAATCTTGCAAAGTTAGATTTGTTTTGGTTTGTTGCACTGAAAAGGGGCTGATATAATGTTTATTCGATCACAGAAACAACTTTTATCTATATAGTGCAAACTAATTGGGTGAACTCAGTGAAGTTCAATCTCGTGTCTGGACAGCCTGGCATTTCTTCTGCATGGCAGTCCTGGAGGAGGGAACATTGGTTGTAGCTGGCCTTCTACTGCGCCCATTACATTGGCCACAATGCAAATCACCATATATACATTACATATTGGCTAATAGAGATAAAACTATTATGTGTGCCGATGTAAAAGTTGGGTGGGGAGTACTCAGTAGGGTCTGTAGAATGTATATATGGTGCCATTTCATGGGGCTCTGAATAATATGTAGTGTTGCTGACCTTTAACTCCACCCATTCTATTGCCGGACAAAATGCGAATCACTGTATATGGAATACATATTGGCTTATAGAGCTAATTCTATTCTGGGTGCTGCAGTAAAAGTATTGTAGGGAAGAGTCTGTAGAATGTATATACGGTGTAATTTCATAGGGCTCTGAATAATGTGGAGTGTTGCTGGCCTTTTACTGTGGTCAAACAACTTAAAATGGGGTGCCTGGAAAATATATGGTACAAATGTACAGGAAAAACTATTATTTGT
This sequence comes from Coregonus lavaretus, assembly GCF_964263955.1. Taxonomy (NCBI): domain Eukaryota; kingdom Metazoa; phylum Chordata; class Actinopteri; order Salmoniformes; family Salmonidae; genus Coregonus; species Coregonus lavaretus. The sequence continues at coordinate 34,497,463 of NC_139990.1, forward strand.
GCCAATGTAAAAGCGGGGTGGGGAATACTTATTAGGCTCTGTAGAATCTACAGTGGGGAGAACAAGTATTTGATACACTGCCGATTTTGCAGGTTTTCCTACTTACAAAGCATGTAGAGGTCTATAATTTGTATCATAGGTACACTTCAACTGTGAGAGACGGAATCTAAAACAAAAATCCAGAAAATCACATTGTATGATTTTTAAGTTATTAATTTGCATTTTATTGCATGACGTAAGTATTTGATCACCTACCAACCAGTAAGAATTCCGGCTCTCACAGACCTGTTAGTTTTTCTTTAAGAAGCCCTCCTGTTCTCCACTCATTACCTGTATTAACTGCACCTGTTTGAACTCGTTACCTGTATAAAAGACACCTGTCCACACACGCAATCAAACAGACTCCAACCTCTCCACAATGGCCAAGACCAGAGAGCTGTGTAAGGACATCAGGGATAAAATTGTAGACATGCACAAGGCTGGGATGGGCTACAGGACAATAGGCAAGCAGCTTGGTGAGAAGGCAACAACTGTTGGCGCAATTATTAGAAAATGGAAGAAGTTCAAGATGACGGTCAATCACCCTCGGTCTGGGGCTCCATGCAAGATCTCACCTCGTGGGGCATCAATGATCATGAGGAAGGTGAGGGATCAGCCCAGAGCTACACGGCAGGACCTGGTCAATGACCTGAAGAGAGCTGGGACCACAGTCTCAAAGAAAACATTTTTTACATTTACAGTCATTTAGCAGACGCTCTTATCCAGAGCGACTTACAGTTAGTGAGTGCATACATTATTATTTTTTTCATACTGGCCCCCGTGGGAATCGAACCCACAACCCTGGCGTTGCAAACGCCACGCTCTACCAACTGAGCTACATCCCTGCCGGCCATTCCCTCCCCTACCCTGGACGACGCTGGGCCAATTGTGCGCCGCCCCATGGGTCTCCCGGTCACGGCCGGCTATGACAGAGCCTGGATTCGAACCAGGATCTCTAATGGCACAGCTAGCACTGCGATGCAGTGCCTTAGACCACTGCGCCACTCGGGAGACAAACCATTAGTAACACACTACGCCGTCATGGATTTAAATCCTGCAGCGCACGCAAGGTCCCCCTGCTCAAGCCAGCGCATGTCCAGGCCCGTCTGAAGTTTGCCAATGACCATCTGGATGATCAAGAGGAAGAATGGGAGAAGGTCATGTGGTCTGATGAGACAAAAATAGAGCTTTTTGGTCTAAACTCCACTCGCCGTGTTTGGAGGAAGAAGAAGGATGAGTACAACCCCAAGAACACCATCCAAACCGTGAAGTATGGAGGTGGAAACATCATTCTTTGGGGGTGCTTTTCTGCAAAGGGGACAGGACGACTGCACCGTATTGAGGGGAGGATGGATGGGGCCATGTATCGCGAGATCATGGCCAACAACCTCCTTCCCTCAGTAAGAGCATTGAAGATGGGTCGTGGCTGGGTCTTCCAGCATGACAACGACCCGAAACACACAGCCAGGGCAACTAAGGAGTGGCTCCGTAAGAAGCATCTCAAGGTTCTGGAGTGGCCTAGCCAGTCTCCAGACCTGAACCCAATAGAAAATCTTTGGAGGGAGCTGAAAGTCCCGAAACCTGAAGGATCTGGAGAAGGTCTGTATGGAGGAGTGGGCCAAAATCCCTGCTGCAGTGTGTGCAAACCTGGTCAAGACCTACAGGAAACGTATGATCTCTGTAATTGCAAACAAAGGTTTCTGTACCAAATATTATGTTCTGCTTTTCTGATGTATCAAATACTTATGTCATGCAATAAAATGTAAATTAATTACTTAAAAATCATACAATGTGATTTTCTGGATTTTTGATTCCGTCTCTCACAGTTGAAGTGTACCTATGATAAAAATGACAGACCTCTACATGCTTTGTAAGTAGGAAAACCTGCAAAATCGGCAGTGTATCAAATACTTGTTCTCCCCACTGTATATATGGTGTTATTTGATGGGGGACTGAGGCCTATATGCCCAGTAACACTTTCTACTCCACCAACTCCATTGGTCCCAATGCAATACACTATAAATGACATATTGGCTTATACAGTCGTGGTCAAAAGTTTTGAGAATGACACAAATATTAATTTTCACAAAGTCTGCTGCCTCAGTTTTTATGATGGCAATTTGCATATACTCCAGAATGTTATGAAGAGTGATCAGATGAATTGCAATTAATTGCAAAGTCCCTCTTTGCCATGAAAATGAACTTAATCCCAAAAAACAATTCCACTGTATTTCTGCCCTGCCACAAAAGGACCAGCTGACATCATGTCAGTGATTCTCTCGTTAACACAGGTGAGAGTGTTGACGAGGACAAGGCGCTTGTAACGCCAAGGTAGTGGGTTCGATCCCCGGGACCACCCATACACACAAAAAAATTATGCACGCATGACTGTAAGTCGCTTTGGATAAAAGCGTCTGCTAAATGGCATATTATTATTATTATTATTAATAACAGTCTGGGTGCTTGAAATCATTGTTCTTCCTCTGTTAACCATGGTTACCTGCAAGGAAACACGTGCCGTCATCATTGCTTTGCACAAAAAGGGCTTCACAGGCAAGGATATTGCTGCTAGTAAGATTGCACCTAAATCAACCATTTATCGGATCATCAAGAACTTCAAGGAGAGAGGTTAAATTGTTGTGAAGAAGGCTTCAGGGCACACAAGAAAGTCCAGCAAGCGCCAGGACCGTCTCCTAAGGTTGATTCAGCTGAGGGATCAGGGCACCACCAGTGCAGAGCTTGCTCAGGAATGGCAGCAGGCAGGTGTGAGTGCATCTGCACAGGGGCGGTGTGTTCATTAGGGCGATATGGGCGACGCACTGCCAAACGGGAAAAGGAAGGGATTTTTTTTCTAATCAATTATATCACGGCAACAGTAGTTATCAGTGTTCTAATCTAGACGTCTGATCTGCCACTAAATGTCCAATCAGGCTAAAGTCGTGCTTCAAATGGCCCCGCCCCTTTTGGGGCGATTTCAGTCAGGTTGAAAATCGCCCCAGAAGTCTCATAGACTCAAATGTAAAATCTTTTTTTTTTCAAATATCAGAGCTTTCAATACAATCTCTATGGGTTTCTGAGGGCTTGCACTTACGCGCTTTCGTCATACGTAACTAAGAAAAGAGCGGGTAGCAGCGTCAATCAATTCACTACTACTGTCAAAATGGCTAGCATTCAGTGTGTCTCTTTGAAAGAAGTTCCTTTTTGTCGGCGAACAAATCAAGATAAATTGGCAACGAAACAATTAGGACCTCCCAGACCAAATTTAATAATTCAACAGGTTTCTACTAAAGGGGGAAAGTCCTACACCCGAGGATTTTCCAAAAATTGGTACGAACGAAAAATCTGGCTAGCAGGCTGCGATGTAGCTAATGCAGTTTTCTGCTACCCCTGCTTACTCTTTCACCCTGAAGGCGGCACGGCAGACAGCACCGCTTGGACAGCGACTGGTGTAACCGACATGCACCATCTTTCAGAAAAGATTAAGAAACATGAGCTGTCAAAGACCCACATGGATAGCTGTTTGAGATTGTCTGCTTTGGGGAGAGTGAACATTGCCACTCAACTGGATGAGGGATACAGGCTAGCTGTCCGCCGCCACAACGATGAGGTTAGCAAGAACCGCCACATCCTCAGCCAGCTAATCCAGTGTGTGAAGTTTTGCGGAGTGTTTGAGTTAGCTTTGCGAGGCAAAGATGAAACTGAGGGCTCCACCAACCCTGGTACTTTTATTGGACTTGTCAACTTTGTGGCACAATTAGATGAGGTGTTTGATGACCATCTTAAAAATGCTAAAGTTTTCAAGGGCACATCAAAGACCATTCAAAACGAGCTACTGGAGTGTATGCTAGCGGTCATGAGGGAACATATTGTGGAGGAGGTGAAGTCGGCGAACTTCGTAGCTATCCAAGCTGACGAGACCACGGACGTTTCTACACAGACACAGCTGGTGCTTGTGCTGAGGTACATAGATAGCAACCACAAAGTGCAGGAGCGCTTTTTTGAGTTCCTTCCCATCTCGGAATCAACCTCAGTCTCAATCGCCAGTGTGCTTTTGGAGAGACTGAACGGTCTTTTTGCCGACGACGAGAAAGTCAAACTCATTGCGCAAGCTTATGATGGAGCCAGTGTGATGAGGGGAGAGAAGGCTGGTGTGCAGCAAAAGGTGCGTGAACATTTCAAGAATGCCCATTATGTGCATTGCTATGCGCATCAGCTGAATTTGATCATGCAGCAAGCTACTTCTCGCATCAAAAAAGTGAACATTTTCTTTTCCGATCTGAGCGGGATTGCAACTTTTTTTTCCCGGTCACCCAAACGCACCAGCATTCTTGACCAGACTGTTGCACGAAGACTGCCCAGACCTTCATCCACACGGTGGAACTTCAACAGCAGAGTCGTGAACACTGTCTACGAGAATCGAGACGACCTCATAGAATGTTTTGAAGCCATCCGGACGGGTTCATTGGGTTCATTTGACCAGCCCACCGTGAGAGAGGCATCTGGCTACGTGAGGATGCTACGTGATGAAGATTTTATTTTTTTCCTGGGGCTTTTTCACAAAATCATGCCCCACGTCGACATTCTGTACCAGAAGCTACAGAAGAAGGACATCGATGCTGTCTTTATCAAACGTGCCCTCGACAGCTTCACAAGCAGTGTGCAGGCCATAAGGTAAGATCATTTGATCTTTCTCAAAGCAGAGCTTTATTTGAAAATGTATGCATGAAAGGAGACTGCATTTGTGTTTGAAATTACATTATTCTCATTATATATGGCCAGTGGTGTAATCTATCTTATTTTATATACTATGTGTACTGTACAGTGGTGCTCATAAGTGTATGAACACATTCTAAAGTTGACTAAAAAGAGGAATAAAAAAATAAAAAAATCATCTTTTGGAAATTGATCTTAATGACTTAATTAAAAAAGTTGGAAAATCCAACCTTTAAGGACACCAATTTTCTTTTCTTTTTTATTCCTCTTTTTAGTCAACTTTAGCATGGGATCATAAGCTTATGAGCACCACTGTATACTGTGCTGAACATCCAGGCTATGTGAGACACAAAGGCTAACTTAAACACTAAAGACTTTATGCATCCCTGCCCATTTTAAGTGGAACTGAAGTATTTGTACTATACATGGATACATTGCATATACCTGTGCATCACATAGACAACAATACTGTACAAAGCCAACAAACACATTGGTCTGTTTGCCTTCAGGGAATCCTCTCAACAGCAGCTGCAAGAAGCAACAGGAGCCAAAAGACCCAGAACAGCTTTGAGAGAAGAGGAGAAGCAGAGGCTGTCTGAAGAGGTCTGCAACACCATCCTGGATCACACCAAAGAAAGGTTATCTTTCTCTGGCCACCTTGTGAGTGCTACCTTACTGCAAGCAGACATGTTTGAAAGGTACTGCCATTCATTTCCTGATGAGGCTCTGAATGCCACTGTGAATGCATACCCCATGCTGAGCAAGGCAAAGCTCAAGACAGAACTATCTCTGATCTATGAGAATCCTGAATTCAAGGGCTGCTGTGGTGCACTGGCACTGTACCAGGTTCTCATGAGCTACAACCTCCAGGAGACATTCTCTGAGACTGTGACTCTGTTGAACATCCTCATAACTACTCCCATGACAACAGCTGAAGCTGAGAGATGTTTCTCAACTTTGACACGAGTTAAGACATTCCTGCGAAATTCAATGGGCCAGGAACGTCTGAATGCACTGGCCATGCTTTCCATGGAGAGGGAACTAGTCCTCAGCATGCCTGATTTCAATGAGAAAGTCATTGACCGCTTTGCTGTATTGAAACAGAGAAGAGAACAGTTTCAGTACAAGTAATGTAGCCTCTCTCTCTCTTTGTCCCTCCCTGTCTGTCTCTTTAACACACACACGCCCAAATCAGTTCACAGTTGATGTTGTTTAAAATAGTTATTTTTCATTTAAAAAAAAGTTAAAAAAAAAAAAAATTCTGTTCATGTTCATTTTTACAAATCTATACAATTGGCCAGAATATGGTTGTTCATATTTACAAATCTATACAATTGGCCAGAATATGGTTGTTCATTTTTACAAAGCAATACAGATAGCTGTGTTTACCTTTTCTAGAAATTACTTTCAAATTCTGTTTTCAGGCAAAATGTCTATCACTGTTCATTTTCACAAATCTATACAAGAGGGCAGAATATGGAAGTCTATAAAAATTTCTTATTACCAATAACTTGCATCAATGTTTTCAGTAGCCTCTATCAAAAGCTCCTGCTTGCTTGTTGTGAATTATGCTCAGGTGCACATATTTCCAATTCAACCATGAGGCAAAAAATGTGGTAAAAGCTCTTGTTGATCCTGCAATCTGAACAAATACCAAGATGCTGTATTTTCAGCTGATATTTCATTTGTTTATGGAAATGCATATTGTTTATGCAGTGTTGAGGAATGTGAAAGAACACCCTTGATTATTTTTACTGTGATAACTTATTTTGCTTTTGTAAGCCAACACTTTTGAGATCAGTCAATAAATGCTTCTGGTATTGACTTATATGCTGCCCCTGTCTTCATGTTGTTGCTGGACATATCTTTTTTAAAATGTGTGTAGGTCACCTAAATCATCAGAAAAATTGCCCCCCCTGAGAATTTTTTCAGGAGCCGCCACTGCATCTGCACACACAGTGAGGCAAATACTTTTGGAGGATGGCCTGGTGTCAAGAAGGGCAGCAAGGAAGCCACTTCTCTCCAGTAAAAACATCAGGGACAGACTGATATTCTGCAAAAGGTACAGGGATTGGACTGCTGAGGACTGGGGTAAAGTAATTTTCTCTGATGAATCCCCTTTCCGATTGTTTGGGGCATCTGGAAAAAAGCTTGTCCGGAGAAGACAAGGTGAGCGCTACCATCAGTCCTGTGTCATGAAAAATGTATGCACTCACTAACTGTAAGTCGCTCTGGATAAGAGCGTCTGCTAATTGACTAAAATGTAAATGTCATGCCAACAGTAAAGCATCCTGAGACCATTCATGTGTGGGGTTGCTTCTCAGCCAAGGGAGTGGGCTCACTCACAATTTTGCCTAAGAACACAGCCATGGTAAAGAATGGTACCAACACATCCTCCGAGAGCAACTTCTCCCAACCATCCAAGAACAGTTTGGTGACGAACAATGCCTTTTCCAGCGTGATGGAGCACCTTGCCATAAGGCAAAAGTGATAACTAAGTGGCTCGGGGAACAAAACATCGAAATGTTGGGTCCATGGCCAGGAAACTCCCCAGATCTTAATCCCATTGAGAACTTCTGGTCAATCCTCAAGAAGCGGGTGGACAAAAAAAACACACAAATTCGGACAAACTCCAAGCATTGATTATGCAAGAATGGGCTGCCATCAGTCAGGATGTGGCCCAGAAGTTAATTGACAGCATGCCAGGGCGGATTGCAGAGGTCTTGAAAAAGAAGGGTCAACACTGCAAATATTGACTCTTTGCATAAACTTAATGTAATTGTCAATAAAAGCCGTTGACACTTATGGAATGCTTGTAATTATACTTCAGTATACCATAGTAACATCTGACAAAAATATCTAAAAACACTGAAGCAGCAAACTTTGTGAAGACCAATACTTGTGTCATTCTCAAAACTTTTGACCACGACTGTAGAGAGAAAACTATTCTAGGTGCCAAAGTCAAATGTATGTATGCCGATGTATGTGCTGCCCCTCTTCCCTGATTCTCTGCTAGCCGTGCAATATCAAGTGCATCAATATTTAGTGTGGTCTCAATCAAATGATCCATAGCCTATACTAGGCTATAGGCCTAGGTTATATGAAGGGCATGCTCGGAGTAGCACAGGGCAAAGTTATATTTCTAACTTCCTTCACAAGTTTTTGCACTGCTGGGATAGTGTAAATATACTGAACAAAAATATTAACGAAACAATTTCAACGATTTTACTGAGTTACAGGTCATACAAGGAAATCAGTCAATTGAAATAAATGTATTAGGCCATAATCTATGGATTTCACATGACTGGGCAGGGGCACAGTCATTGGTGGGCCTGGGAGGGCATAGGCCCACCCACTGGGGAGCCAGCCAGTCAGAATGAGTTTTTCCCCACAAAAGGGCTTTATTACAGACAGAAATAATTCTCAGTTTCATCAGCTGTCCGGGTGGCTAGTCTCAGACAGGTGTAGAATTCGGATGTGGAGGTTCTGGGCTGGCATGGTTATACGTGGTCTGCGGTTGTGAGGCTGGTTGGATGTACTGCCAAATTCTCTAAAACGACGTTGGAGGCGGCTTATGGTAGAGAAATTAACATTAAATTATCTGGCAACAGCTCTGGTGGACATTCCTGCAGTCAGCATGCCAATTGCACGCTCCCTCAAAACTTGAGACATCTGTGGCATTGTGTTGTGTGACAAAACTGCACCTTTTAGAGTGGCCTTTTATTGTACCCAGCACAAGGTGCACCTGTGTAATGATCATGCTGTTTAATCAGCTTCTTGATATGCCACACCTGTCAGGTGGATGGATTATCTTGGCAAAGGAGAAATGCTCACTAACGGGGATGTAAACTATCAAACTATCCTAAGTTGAATGCACCAATTTGTAAGTCACTCTGGATAAGAGCGTCTGCTAAATGACTTAAATGTAAATGTAAACAAATTTGTGCACACAATTTGAGAGAAATAAGCTTTTTGTGCATTTTATTTCAGCTCATGAAACATGAGACCAACACTTTAGATGTTGCGTTTATATTTTGGTTCAGTATGAAACTAGGCTACACTGCATTACACACTGCAATGGATTTCCCAATCATGAGCCCTGGCCTGCCCTGCTCTTGTAGATGTAAACCTTTTTGTGCTGCCTAACCAATGGCTGTGCTGTGTACGGTGGCAATTCAGGAGGCGAGTCAAAGGCTTCTCTGGAGGGACTGGTAAAGTGTGGACCTAGTGCTATAGTAGAAGTTGACTGTACTGATAGTGATGCTGTTGTCTTTGGTGATAGTTAACTGTGGAGTTGACCGTACTGATAAATGCATAGATCAGAATAATTTGACACAACAGATGATAAATGAAAATAATGTTGTTGAACCACCAAATCATGAACATACAGTAAATTGTATGGGGGTGGCAGGGATGTTGGAGAGGTTCAGAAAGTTGAGAATACATTTTTGGGGGGTTGAAAACATTAAATAAATGTTTGTATTACCATGCTATTTCAATGCCAATACATTATGTTATGCAGCATAATGAAAAATGTGATTTCCTATTTTGGGAGAAAGATGCCAAAACCTTGCAATGGCCAATTGGAAAACCCATTATCACTAAATGTAGTGTCAAATCTTAGGAATATGTGGGACAAGAATAGAGGTAACATTTATACATTCTATTGCTAGTGACAACAAGGTGAAATTAAACAAAATGGTACAAACAGAGAATGTAAATGAGGCTCAGGTACAAAACCTATTGCCTGTGGAGAGTTTGAATGAGGGAATGTCAACTGCTCAGAGAAGAGCCTCAGACTGTTAACTTAATATGCAAAATGTACACACTTTTGAGGATAAAGAACCTGCTTCTGATCTTCATCCTGATTTATCCAAGAGTTCATAAGATGGAGTGTCAGTGGTGCAGCCCAATCAAATCTCTGACACCCAAGATATTGGGATGTAGCTCAGTTGGTAGAGCATGGCGTTTGCAACGCCAGGGTTGTGGGTTCATCGGGGGGCCAGTATGAAAAATAAAATATGTATGCACTCACTAACTGTAAGTCGCTCTGGATAAGAGCGTCTGCTAAATGACTAAAATGTAAAATATTGAGAATTAATACTACCACTTAAAGACAGAAAGTTGTGGTAGAGGTTTATCAGATGAGGAAATTGTAAGCTCTATGAAAACTGAATCAGATAAGCAGCATGTAACTAGAGAGGTTGACATCAAAATAAGCGAGGTGTGTTTTGTCAGATGATGCACATTTTGGAAGGCTTCAAAAAATAGTGTGTTTACGGAGGGCACTTTTCGAATGCGTACTGCTTTTGTACATATTTTGAAGCATGCATCAATGCAAGCGTCAACGGAAAGTATGACCAGAAATATGACGTAACCACTTAAAGAATGATGCAACATTTCTTGAAATCATTGGCGACCATTATTTGAGCTGAAGCGAGAGAAAATACACTCCGACGGTGGATCTGATTTGAGTGTTTGTGGAGAAGCGAAACAGAATCCATCGTTCTATATTGTGGTAGGCGGTTTAGCAACAGCTGTGCTGGACTGTGGTCAACATGGATGATAGTTCTGATGGTATGGGTAGGGATGATGAAAGTCAAGGCCATGGATGGTCTGTGGTGAAAGGTAAAGGAAAAAAGAATGGCCCTGCTATAAGCGCTACTGACAGCAGTGGTCACCACAGACCATGCAGGCAATGTTCCCATTAATTAAAGGCAAGCCCTTCATAATGTAAAATTGTTATTAAAAGTCGCATGCAATGTAGGCCTGCATTGACTACCACATATAGGCTACTGTAGGTTATATCATAGAAATCAAAAGCTATTTCCATGTGAAAATGTTATGGGATTTGCTCCATTGGTTTTGTTGGTAGGCCTACATTATGCTCAAATAGCCACAATAGCCCATTGGCTACTGTCTAAAACTGTAAGGGTACAGCCTTAGTGTTCACTGTAAACGCGCGCCGGAAGTTGCACAAAATGCTCACAAGGTTCAAGTTTCTGCTCACAAGACAAACAATTTGCTCGGTGCCCCAAAAAATTTGAGGGAACATTGCAGAGGTCCTTGACTTTCGTCATCCCCACCCATACCATCAGAACTATCATCCAGTGTTGAGAGTGTGAAGAGGGCGAAGGTAGTGAATAACAAAAGTAATGATGTGTCGGAGTGGAAAGTTGTAATGGTGTTTGATGCGACCACGGTGTCTCATCTACACCCTATTTGATTAATCAATGCCGTTAAGAAATAGATAGGTGAAGTCACAATAGCCCAGTCCATTGGTAATTGTACACTTGTTAATATTCTGTGCTGACCATGTTCAGAAATGAAAACTCTCAATGGGAAGAAAATCACAAGTCATGTCCCTGGAGCTTCAGCTAAGCTGAGGCAGATCATTTCTAGGATTCCACTTTCTGTGTCCATAGATTATTGTTGTGGCAAAATTACAACTTTTGTTGTGCACATGTGCTGTATGAGCCTTAAGCCTGTAAATTTCCAACTGTCTGTTTGGAGGTCTTGTAAGAAGAAGCTGGTATTCTTCCACTCTGCCTCTGTTCAACTTAGTCACACGGTCAAGAGAAAGAGCCTCTGAGAGTGACCACAGTGTCTCAGTCTATCCTGTTCTTCTCATATCCTTCAAGGGCACAGCTGTGTGGAGATATGAGGTGGACAGAGGCTGGCTTGAACAGAGAGGAGTAACGGAACTAACGTTATCACTTGTTTGTGCGCTATGACCCGGTACACAAGAAGAAAACAAGGTAGCTTATGATGCCCTGATCTGCATGTGAGGGGTGGAACCAGCCATGACTAAGCATTTTTAGGTCCACTATATAAGACCTCAGCATTTCCTGTATCGATGGGCTCTCGACGAATCACCTACGGGTTGTCGTTGACCAGCTCCATTGTTGCAATAATTAATCGATATCAAATAAAGATTGATTGTTTGAAGAAATGACAAAGTCTCTCTCACTTGATTAGAATTTCCAACACATTATTTAAAAGAAAATGTAGAGGGGGGCATAGTGGTCCTCTGTAGCTCAGCTGGTAGAGCACGGCGCTTGGAACGCTAAGGTAGTGGGTTCGATCCCTGGGACCACCCATACACAAAAAAAATGTATGCACGCATGACTGTAAGTCGCTTTGGATAAAAGCGTCTGCTAAATGGCATATTATTATTATTATTAAGACAAAAGTCTGTTCAGTAAGAAAGAGGGACAAAGAAGTGAAAGCCTGTCAGTAGTCTTAATGTCTGAGAAGGTTTTGCGTAAGAAACCTTCTCAAACAGATGGGCTTCCTGGCTTTCACTGTTAGAGAGTTTGGCCCACCTCCATTAAGGTGTTTTAAATGCCAAAGAATGGGACATGTAGTGCTCAGTGCAAAGGAAAGAAAAGATGGGGGGGAACACAGTGCAGCATTTGATGGATGCCAGGTGCAGAAAGAGGCTAGAGAGGCCCAAATATATAAATCACTCATAATGTAGCTTATGTGGCAGATTGGTGGAACTGTTAGGCAGAATGATGGAGATTACTCCTGGAATAAGTGGACCTACTGTCAGAAATGTTAGTCCTGACACGGTTACGATACCTGATCAGAAGTCTTGCTCTCACAAATGTGTTGTGTCAAAGGACACCTTGATAGTTAATCAGATTGACTTCATAGCTTTCATTGGAAAGGTTATCAACCTGACTGCGTTTGTGGAAAGAAGAACTGCTAAGTTGAAGATCTTTGTGGAAGCAGCAACAGAGTTTTTAGGAGTAACAGATGTTACTGTCGCCATGATTGTTGATATGTTGACTCCTAATAATACTAATGATGGAATGTCTCAGTATGATGATAATTAGAGTTATGGTTTTTGTCATCCTTCAGTGGAATGACAGAAGCCTTATTGCTAAAGGTCAGGAGTTTATGAAATATGTCATTGATTTAGAGATCAAACCTGATGTGATATGTGTTCAAGAATCGTGGCTTAGACCACATCTTGATTTTATTATTCCTGGTTATTGTTCAATCAGAACTGATAGATCAACTGGACAGGGTGGTGGTTGTGCTGCGTTCATAAGGGAAGGTCTTGTATATTGTAATACCTGTCCCATCTGAATATGAATGTGTGATGGTGGAAATCTACAGTGCAGGTTGTAATATTAATTAGCAACATTTTTACAACCCTTGTCGTCAACTATCTGTAGCGATGTTCGATGAAATATCAGGAGAATTATGGTGAGATATGGTGCGGTGACTTTAATGCCCATAATAGTTTATGGGGAAGCACACATACAGATGCTAATGGTACTATTGTGGAAGATGGAAACAAGAGCATTAGTATGTCTTAACGATGCATGTGGTACACTGGCCTTTAACCCTATTGCATCTATGTGTGGATGGAATTTTATGGATGACTCTACTGTTGGGAGTGATCATTTCCCGATTTCGTGTACCATGAACTTTGATGTTACTATTCCAGATCGGGTACCATTCAGAAGATGGTGCTTTTGTGGTGTCAGAGACAACGATGCTGATCTATGCTGTGATGATAAGAAGTCCGCTTACACTGTACTTTGATTTTAAAGGTTTATTTATATCAAAGGGTTCCAGCGTCAATTTACAGATATCTGCAGATATCTGTAGAACAACGGCCCAATCTCAAATATGATAATTCTCCCCGTCCTTTGATCAAAACATGGTATTTATATCCTATGTAACATAATATGGCGTGATTTTAATAGACCAATCCCCGGCCTCTACATAGCAGACTCTCCTCTATTCCAAGAAACCTATGTAGTAATGCTTTCCAGATGTTTCAGCAAAGCAGAGTAGAGTTCATCCATTACACCATTTGCAAATGTCAGCAAAATCATAAACCCTCAGACACTACATATTTCCCCCCTTCGAGACTAATTAAGTCTCGAAAACAAAAAGAATAAGATTATGACAAATAACAATTTTTGTTCTTGAGTAACTTCAGCAATAAACCAACATTTATGGAGAGTAAACACATGTTTATATAGACACATTTTTGTATGGAGTGTAAATAAATTGTTATGGAATGTAAATAAATTGTTATGGAGTGTAAGAGCGAAAAACCTGTCTGGCAGCTTTCATTCCAAATATCCATCAATCAGTCAAGACAGGAAAATTCTCTCACGGCCCCTCTGCCCCAGGTGACCACCTAAGTACTCCAGATCAATTCATAAATCTTTATCAATGCATTTTAAGCTATGATGCAATTGAATACACATGAAAACCCCAGTAAACAAAATACAATCAAAAATGTCCACATTCAGGCTGGTCGACCCATTGGACCCTCCTGTGGATTCTCTCTGTCCCTGCCTAGACCCAATGTCACGCCCTGGCTCTGGGGACTATGTTATGTTGAGCCAGGGTGTGTAAGTCTATGTTTTGTATATCTATGTTGGCCTGAGTGACTCCCAATCAGAGGCAACGAGTGTCAGCTGGTTGTCTCTGATTGGGAGCCATATTTAACTATCGGTCTTTTCACTTTGTGTTGTGGTTTCTTGTTCATTTCGGTTCGTGTTAAACCGTAGACGTCACGTTATCGTTTATTGTTTTGATCGTGTGATCAGTAAATAAAAGGATATGTTCACCTTCAACGCTGCGCCTTGGTCCTCTCTCGTAGACGAGCGTGACAGAAGAAACCACCATAACAGGACCAAGCAGCATGAAGAAGAGAGAGGATGGACTTGGGAGCAGTTGAGTAGGAGTCTCGACTGGGCCAAGCCAAGAGAAGAGGAGAGAGGTTGGACTTTGGAGCAGTGGGGTGAGAGTCTGGCGAGAATGATGGAGGCCTGGCCCACGGGGAGGAGAGACCCCCAGAAAATTTTTAGGGGGGGGCTCACGACGTCGGGGCAGCAGGAGGCCGCTATGGAGCGGTCCAGCGGGGTTGCAGAGGAGGCCGCCAGGTTACGGGGGCCACTGGTAGAAGAGGGGATGGAAGGTGTGGAGGCACGGCGAGAGGTACTGGGGTGTGTTACCAGTCCGGTCCGGCCCGTTCCAGATCCCGGTGTAAGGCCAGTGGTGTGTGTCCCTAGTACGGTCCGGTCTGTTCCTGCTCCCCGCATCAAGTCGGTGGTGCGTCTCGTCAGCCCGGCTCTGCCCGTTCCTGCTCCCCGCACCAGGTCTGTGGTGCGCGTCGCCAGCCCAGTCCGGCCCATTCCTGCTCCCCGCATCAAGCCTGTGGTGCGTCTCGTCAGTCCGGCACGGCCCGTTCCTGCTCTCCGCACCAAGTCTGTGGTGCGCGTCGTCAGCCCTGTCCGGCCCATCCAAGCTCCCCGCACCAAACCTACGGTGTGCGTCGACAGCCCAGCCCGGCCCGTTCCTGCTCTCCGCACCAAGTCTGTGGTGCGCGTCGCCAGCCCAGTCCGGCCCATCCAAGCTTCCCGCACCAGGCCAGTGGTGTGCGTCGTCAGTCCGGCACGGCCCGTTCCTGCTCTCCGCACCAAGTCTGTGGTGCGCGTCGCCAGCCCGGTCCGGCCCGTCCAAGCTCCCCGCACCGGGTCAGTGGTGCGCGTCGTCAGCCCGGTCCGGCTCATTCCTGCTCCCCGCACCAAGTCAGGGGTGCGCTTCATCAGCCCGGTCCGGCCCGTTCCTCCTCCACGCATCAAGCCAGGGGTGTGCGTCGTCAGTCCAGCACAACCTGTGCCTGGGTCATGTCCGGAGCCGGATCCGCCGCCGAGGCGGAGTGCCCACCCGGTCCCTCCCCTGTTGTGGTTGTTTGGCGCGGCCGGAGTCCGCGCCTTTGGGGGGGGGTACTGTCACGCCCTGGCTCTGGGGACTATGTTATGTTGAGCCAGGGTGTGTAAGTCTATGTTTTGTATATCTATGTTGGCCTGAGTGACTCCCAATCAGAGGCAACGAGTGTCAGCTGGTTGTCTCTGATTGGGAGCCATATTTAACTATCGGTCTTTTCACTTTGTGTTGTGGTTTCTTGTTCATTTCGGTTCGTGTTAAACCGTAGACGTCACGTTATCGTTTATTGTTTTGATCGTGTGATCAGTAAATAAAAGGATATGTTCACCTTCAACGCTGCGCCTTGGTCCTCTCTCGTAGACGAGCGTGACACCCAAAATCCCTAAGCTTCAACGAAATAAACAAAAACATCTGAGGTCCCCACATGTATCCAACAACAGAAAACACAATTCTTTAAAACATTAATACAGAAAGAATATAACACAAATTATGTATTACACATGCAAATATGTCTATATATCATTGCAGACACTGGAATGTAGTCCACTACACTTCATCTCCTCAGCAGTGTTGACTTCCAATGAAACGTTGATGATGGAATCTGAACATCTCCACACCTTCCTTGTTCCACTTCCTCCAGTCCATTCATATTGTCCATGTTTGAGTATTTGAATCCCCTCTACACATTCCCCCATATGCTTCTGGAAGAAAAGAAAAGACCAAACAGTATCTTTTGCAAAACAACACATTCAAATTAAAACATCAATATCAACTAAAAATTATATATAAAATGATATATAAAATGAATCACATCCCATTTCCCCCCTTTGATTCATAAGAAAATACTAAATATCACAATAATATAATTATCCCACAATCAGATATTCAAAATTTCCTAGAGTTACTTCAACCCTAGTTTTCATAACATTTTAGTCAGACTTTTTTTCCAAATTTTTTCAAAAACCATTTCACTGATTTATCCACAAATCCTTTCCCATTTTCTGAGGATATTCGATCGGGAAGTTCCCACCTGCTTATGACTTCTTTACACAAGAACTTTGCAACCGACTGAGCATCTTTTAGCTTAGTTGGACATCTTATGCACCTCTTGGTGTAGGAATGTAACCAAGAATAACAGTCACACCCCTGCAAACATTATTTTTCAGACAGATTGTTCACCTGCCTATGACATAGTCAATCTATTCAAGCAAATATGGTTCCCAAAAACCATACTCCTTTGTAATCTTTCTCCTAATCTCCCCCCTTGCAACATTAGCTAATCCCTAGCTTCATAAATCATCAGACCTAATAGGTCTAGAGGCGCTACTATCAACCCCTCGTGGTTTCTCCAAAACAACAATTGATTGCTACTCTAAGGATTTTTTTCATTGTCTTCAAAACACCTGCTTTTGAAAGTCCTTCAATTTGTGGTTCAATCCCTTGGATTGCTTCATCTTTCAATGGATACTGATTCTTCCAAGGAGGTCTGCCTCCTGGTTGAAGTTCAACTTTCACCTCAATTGGGCTGATTTCACAAGTCCAATATCAGTACTACTTTGATATCACAAACATTCTTGAACTTTTTGCAACATCTCCTCTTTAATAGATTCTCACTCCATCTTCACACTGCAAATAGATTCATGTGTCATCCGTACAGCTTATGACTCTCCTTGTCCTTGAGCCAAAATCATCATTTTCAGAAATCGCTGATCTTCACTCCTCAAAATCCCTCTCCTAATTAGTTGATTTGACATAGTGAGATGTGCAACCTCTTCAGGCTGAACACAGATAAAAGCGGTTCTGCTATCCATCATCACTTCCCATATTCGGTTGTTTATTTTCACCTCAATTGTTGGATCTTTTTCCGCTAACTGGTGCTACCAGCTGACACCACCCTTTCGGATCTTCTAGGCACCCTTAGAATCCTTGCTCCTTGTCCCTATAAGGGTTCACCTATCCTCCAGATGATCTTCACTAGCTCCTGTATCTTCCTCTGAAATTCCCTCTGGTGTTTCCTCCTGGCCCACTACACTCACAGGCAAATTCACCAACCTGTCCACAATCATAACACACTTCTCAAGATTGCTGGAAGTATGGCTTGAATCTTCCTCCTCTTCCTCTTTCTAAGTCTTCTCGTCCTCTTCCTCTCCAATTCTTTGTCTTTCCAGAAACTGGCTATGGATATGAAACAGCTTGTACCACTAGTTGTGGCTGGTACAATTGCATTTGACCTTGTTCAGTTGAAGCTGTGGCAGTGATTGTTGATTTGGTGCACACTGATTCTGCATAACCAAAGCTTGTTTCTTCTCCTTCTTATTCTCCACCAGTTGTATTTGATTGGGTTTTCTGAGAGTTTCTTGGTCCTGTTCTTTCTGGTTGTGTTCCTTTTTCCGGTACAGATCCACTTGATGGGCTATATGATCTGTATAGACACCTTTTGTCATGCTTCCAAGTCCAACCACCTCTGCCAGTTTGCTCCTTACTGGTGAGGGCAGTCCCATCTGTAGTTTAGCTCTCAAAATTGACTGCTCAATTTGACTCACATCTGGATCATTTCCTGTAATATTTCTCCACACTTGATGAACTCTTGACACATAGGCTCTCTGATTTTCTTGTTGTCCTAGTGGGTCAATCAGAATGTTGTCAGGATGCACATTTGTTGGAAACGTATCTTTCAGTGCTCTCCACAGCGGATTTCTACTTGCAGCCAACAACTCAGGGTCATTCACTGCAGTCCCCACATATCTATGAAGTCCAGCTCTCTGAAAAAATTATTCCATGACTGGAATCCCAAGGAGATTAGCCAAAAGTCTCTTAATGTCTCCTATGGCAGACTGTGATTTCTTCCAACTTTGAAAACCAAGGATATGCTCCATCTTGAAGAGTAGGCAGCTTCTCAAGTATATCTGACATATCGCTATTCTGCAAAGGCTTATACTCCAGATTTTGTCCTCGAATGATCACTGGCATCATCTTCTTACTGGTGCTCCCTTGTCTTGGCCTTAATGTATACTTCTTTTCCAATTCTTGGGATCCTCTTTTCAGCAGTTTTTTCTTCTGTATCTTCAGCTTCTTGAGTTGTTCTTCCAGTTGTCTTACTTCTTCTAAATTATTGGCCTTATCCAGGCATGATATGCATAAATCTATATCTTGTTCTATTTCTTCTGTGCTAGTCATTGTATGATAAAATCCTCTTGAATATGAAGCACCTTTAATCTCCAAATCTTCATCGCTGTCTCCATCTTTACTTTCATCAGAACTCGAATCCCTTGTATTCTTCTTCTTCCAACTTCCATCACCCCTTCTTTCCGCTCTGGCCAACCTCTGTCTGATCACAGGGTCATCTCCACCCATGATCTCTTCTCAATAACTCTGATCATCATCATCATCTTCTTCAAGGTCCATCCTCCTGAACCTCACTCCACCCTTAGTTTCCAGACATCTCGTTTTGTTCTTACTTTTGGAGTTTGGATTAATCTTTATGGTTGTTTCTGCTTGTCCTCTCTCTATTATTTGTTCATCTTCATCTCTGATGCAATAATCACCCTCCTGAATGATCACTGGAAGCTGAGGATAGACGTCCTTAAACTCTACTTCTTTCTCATAAGGTGGGGGTCTTTTTGCTGAATCCATATGTGAGAAAGGTGTATTGACTTCTGCCATTAGTTTTTCTGTTACCTTCACCTCTTTTGCAATTTTCTCTATACCTCTGTCTCTTTTATCTTTTCTTATCTTTTATCAGTTTTTGTCCTTCATTTTCAAACAGCTTAAGAACACCCAGCTCTCTTTGTCTCTTTTCTTTACGTTGTTCCCCTTTTTTTTCCTTCTTTTGATCTGCCTTATACGTGGATACAAGCACTTGCATTATCTTGATGACGTCTGGGTTAAGAGTCCCTTCCACTGGCCATGGTTGTTCAATGTCAGGCCAATGTTTATTCCATTTTCCAGATAACCTTGCAATACCATTAACTAGAGGATTACTATTTTGTACTACATCAACAGGAGTAATTACTTTTGTAGTTTTGATGTCCTTTTTCCCCATTGTAACGACTCTTTTATATGTTTCCCTCTTTTTTATATTTCTATTTTTTATTCAAATTAATTAATTAATTAATTAATCAATCAATCAATTAATTAATTAATATATCCATTTATTTTATTTTACCAAATTATTGATTAGTGGCAATCTTACCACATCCAATCAGAAAAGTAAATGAAAGTAGTCAACTTCAGAGCAATCCAAAAAAACAAAGACCTGTAATCCAGCAACACTACAGCACTCACAAACCAATTGCTTAATAAGCACCCAATTACCTTAATTTTATAGAATAATGTCAGTGCTGGATTTCCAACACAACTCTAATCAAAACAACTCATTCACAAAAAACCCTAATGTGGAATTATCAATTACATCAATTCATCAGTCTGTTGCCAAGTTCCTGTGAAATGGTCACAACATGAAATATTCTATGCATATACAATGTATCTATTATATCCTGTAAGGGAGAGTGGGTTTTGTGGATAGAACAGTACTGGCCTTAGTTGGACTTGATCCGTTGCAGCACACCCTGTCGCGTGACGCATTGTCAGCACCTCCTCTCTCTCTCTGGCTCCTCCTTCTTATCGTCTCTCATATCACAGAAGAACAAAGAAACAGACAAGAATTTAGTATTTTATGCATACCTATGTTCACATTCGCGCTAAGAAATAATCAAACAGCTTAACTCAGGAATATTATAAATAGCTCAATAACATTTTATTTTATTTATTTATTTAATTATCTTTAATCCGTCAACATATCTCTCATTTATCAATTCAATCAAATAGTTTCATAGTTAAACAACAGCCACTTATCAAACAGAATACTTTAATCGTATGTAAGTCTCCATCTCTCTCTCTACTCTGTCTGCATGTCACAGCAGCTCAGCGTAGTTCATTCACGCGTGCGTAGTTCATTCACCAGTGCGATTTCAGAGTGGATGGAGCTCTCCCAAGCAGCTCTCTCCAAGCTAAACAACAGAAAGCAGACAGAGCAGCTTTCTCTCCACCTCCAACACAGACAAACAGTAACACTTAACAAAACTCACAAACCAACATAGAACACAAATCCTACTTCGAAGTTTCTTATGTTTAATTATTCTAATCTGTTATTATAGTTATATAATTATAGTTATTATAGTTATTTTCTCATCCATTACAAATAATCATCCTCCCAGGGGCTCATAGTTTTTTAACAAGTATTAAAAGTTCTCTCTAATGGAGACTCATAAGGTTTTAACCATAACTAACATATTTCCTTACAAAAAACTAAAACCCCTGTTGTCATAGCCTTAGTCGACACACAGCTGGAACACAGCAGAGACCTCTCCATGTACACACACACACACACAGAGACATACAGTAGGGAGAACAAGTATTTGGTACACTGCCGATTTTGCAGGTTTTCCTGCTTACAAAGCATGTAGAGGTCTGTAATTTTTATCATATGTACACTTCAACTGTGAGAGACGGAATCTAAAACAAAAATCCAGAAAATCACATTGTATGATTTTTAAGTAATTAATTTGCATTTTATTGCATGACATAAGTATTTGATACATCAGAAAAGCAGAACTTAATATTTGGTACAGAAACCTTTGTTTGCAATAACAGAGATCATATGTTTCCTGTAGGTCTTGACCAGGTTTGCACACACTGCAGCAGGGATTTTGGCCCACTCCTCCATACAGACCTTCTCCAGATCCTACAGGTTTCGGGGCTGTCGCTGGGCAATACGGACTTTCAGCTCCCTCCAAAGATTTTCCATTGGGTTCAGGTCTGGAGACTGGCTAGGCCACTCCAGGACCTTGAGATGCTTCTTACGGAGCCACTCCTTAGTTGCCCTGGCTGTGTGTTTCGGGTCGTTGTCATGCTGGAAGACCCAGCCACGACCCATCTTCAATGCTCTTACTGAGGGAAGGAGGTTGTTGGCCAAGATCTCGCGATACATGGCGCCATCCATCCTCCCCTCAATACGGTGCAGTCGTCCTGTCAACTTTGCAGAAAAGCATCCCCAAAGAATGATGTTTCCACCTCCATGCTTCACGGTTGGGATGGTGTTCTTGGGGTTGTACTCATCCTTCTTCTTCCTCCAAACATGGCGAGTGGAGTTTAGACCAAAAAGCTCTATTTTTGTCTCATCAGACCACATGACCTTCTCCCATTCCTCCTCTGGATCATCCAGATGGTCATTGGCAAACTTCAGACAGGCCTGGACATGCGCTGGCTTGAGCAGGGGGACCTTGCGTGCGCTGCAGGATTTTAATCCATGATGGCATAGTGTGTTACTAATGGTTTTCTTTGAGACTGTGGTCCCAGCTCTCTTCAGGTCATTGACCAGGTCCTGCCTTGTAGTTCTGGGCTGATCCCTCACCTTCCTCATGATCATTGATGCCCCACGAGGTGAGATCTTGCATGGAGCCCCAGACTGAGGGTGATTGACCGTCATCTTGAACTTCTTCCATTTTCTAATAATTGCGCCAACAGTTGTTACCTTCTCACCAAGCTGCTTGCCTATTGTCCTGTAGCCCATCCCAGCCTTGTGCAGGTCTATAATTGTCTCCCTGATGTCTTTACACAGCTCTCTGGTCTTGGCCATTGTGGAGAGGTTGGAGTCTGTTTGATTGAGTGTGTGGACAGGTGTCTTTTATACAGGTAACGAGTTCAAACAGGTGCAGTTAATACAGGTAATGAGTGGAGAACAGGAGGGCTTCTTAAAGAAAAACTAACAGGTCTGTGAGAGCCGGAATTCTTACTGGTTGGTAGGTGATCAAATACTTATGTCATGCAATAAAATGCAAATGAATTACTTAAAAATCATACAATGTGTTTTTCTGGATTTCTACATGCTTTGTAAGTAGGAAAACCTGCAAAATCGGCAGTGTATCAAATACTTGTTCTCCCCACTGTAGGCTCTCTTTCACACACACACATGAAAAGAATGCATCCATTCATACCGCTTCCATCGCTCCTATTTCCTTTATATTCCTTCCTAAATTTCTGCTACCTCGAGTTGCAGATTATTCAATGAGAGGTTACTTCGGACATATACTTCGTCAACTATATTCCGAGAGGTAACGCGCAATCGAATGTATCTTCCACAACTGACAGTTCCCAGAACTGACCCGACAGTCAATCTAATGACTCCTAGGATTTATGGCCCATCTTAATGATCGCCTCGTTTTAGGGCTTCCTTAATCAGTGACGTCCTAAAAGTATACTTTTTCCTTATTTCCTGGCCTCATTCCTTCATGCTTTTCCTGGACACTCCTTTTTTTTTTTTATAATTCCAAGCCAAAATATGTGTGTCCAGTGTTAATAATTCCTATATACATTCCCCCCTGTTTGCGTTGTTCCCAACGCAAACAAATTTAGAATTTTAGAACGGATTCCCATCACACAGCAAATAACAGCAAAGCGCACACACAAGTCCTTTGACGGTACATCTGAACGCACACACATTCACAAGCACACGAACCAACCAGCGCCCAAAACTGTGAGAAATCTCACCTTATCTACCGGCGTCTTGAGCGGGAGTCACTTCGCAGCCCATGAATGGAATGCAGAGAAAAGACGTAGCACGACCCAAACCCTCGTCGCCATTTATGTGGTGTCAGAGACAACGATGCTGATCTATGCTGTGATGATAAGAAGTCCGCTTACACTGTACTTTGATTATAAAGGTTTATTTATATTAAAGGGTTCCAGCGTCAATTTACAGATATCTGCAGATATCTGGAGAACAACAGCCCAATCTCAAATATGATTATTCTCCCCGTCCTTTGTTCAAAACATGGTATTTATATCCTATGTAACATAATATGGCGTGATTTTAATAGACCAATCCCCGGCCTCTACATAGCAGACTCTCCTCTATTCCAAGAAACCTATGTAGTAATGCTTTCCAGATGTTTCAGCAAAGCAGAGTAGAGTTCATCCATTACACCATTTGCAAATGTCAACAAAATCATAGACCCTCAGACACTACACTTTCATAAAGCAGACTTGGAAAAGTTTGGTGATCATTGTTTAAAGTCTGTTGGAGAGTTGTCTTTAGAGAGGCCGGTTGATGTATGTGCTGCCTCTGTGACCTCTCTGATTTTGAGTGCTGTGAATTTATATGTGACAGTGAGTGAAGTGGGTGAGAAAAGGAATGTGGTTCCTTGATGGACTGAAGAGTGCACTGTGGCTATTTGAGAAACAAATAGGGCTTACAGAGTGTTGCGTAGGAATATGACTCCTGAGAATCTACTTCATTTCCAAAGGAAGAGAGCTTTAGTGCGTAGGATTATTGTCTGTCAAGAGAAATGCATGGAGACAGTTCTGCTCTACAATAGGCAGGGGTACTGAGCTGAGGGATGTATGGTCTATGTTGAAGAAGATGACTGGAAGAAGCAAGTCCACTCGAATTCCAGTTTTGGTTGTGGGTAAAAAAGAATCCGTAACTGATAAAGAAAAAGCTGACTTGTTGGGGAAGACATTTGCTAGGGTACGTAGTGGAGTTACTTTGGATGAAGTATACAGTATAAGCAACTCATGTGTGATATTTTAAATGTGCATGTTAATGTGTATAAGAAAAGGGATACTGTTAACTCTTCTTTGGATGCTGATTTTACCATACATGTGATGCGTTCAACATCTCATGTAGGCTGTGTATATACAGCCCCAGGTCATGATCAGTTGTGCTATGTAATCTTTAAGCATCTACCTGGTGAGGTCATACATGTTCTCCTGGGATTATTTAATACGATTTTGAGTGAGGGGGTTATACCTTCTGGATGGAAACGTGCAGTAATATTACCTTTTGTAAAGCCTGGTAAGGATCCTTCATGTGCTAATAGTTACAGACCAATAGCACTGACCTGAAGAAGTAATGGCTACTGTCTTTTTGACATTGAAAAAGCATATGACAATATGTGGAGAGAAGGCCTCCTGATTAAGATGGAAAGACTTGATATTGGTGGGAGGTTCTATAACTGGGTTTTGGCCTTCTTATTTAATCGCTATTTTTGAGTTAAAATAGGATCCATTTTATCTGATGCTTATGGAGTTGACAATGGCATTCCTCAAGGCAGTGCTATCAGTCCTATTTTGTTCAATATTATGATTAACAATGTGTTTTCGAATGTGGGTAGGGACTTTGGGGCTTCCCTAAATACTGATGATGGATCTATTTGTAAGAGGGGAAGGAATGTCTCTCATGTGACCAAATCTATTCAACAAGCTATAGTGGATATTGAAAGATGGTCAATTGACTGGGGTTTTAAATTGTCCGTGGCGAAGTCTGACTGTATGTTCTTCTCGAAGAAGAAAGTTGCTGATAATATACAGTTGTTTCTGTATGGACAGCCTATGGGGAGGGTTTCTAAGTTAAAATATTTGTGTCTATGGAAAGATCATGTCATAAATGTTGAAACAAAGTATAAGAAGGTGGTGAATCTTAAGCGCTCGGTCTCCGGTTATGAATGGGGTGCTGACAGATAATCGTTGATGGATATTTATAGAGCTCTGATCAGGACGTCAGTTGATTGCGGGTGTATCATTTATGGAACAGCGGCAAAGAATTGGCTTTAGAGGCTGGACAAAATGCAGTATATAGCTTGAAGGATATGTATTGGTGCATTTAAATCAATATCTCTAAGTGCCTTACTAGTAGAGGCAGGTGAGATGCCTTTGAATATAGCTTGTCATTTGCTTATTGGGTTAGGCTGAAAAGCTGTGAGGTTGATCATCCCACTGCTACTGTTCTAGGTGACTGTTGGGAATATACTAGTAGACAAGGCAGTGGTTTTGGTTGGACAGTTGAAAAGCTTGCTGATGAGGATTTAGAAATGTGGAGCTAATGTTGTAAACCGTGATTGACCACACACTCCAGCACAGTAGGTGGCGTAATGCACCTTAAACTTTTGTTTGCCGACTGCCATTATATCATAGAAGAAGTATACACTCCAACTTCGGAAAGAAATGCTGCCTATTCACATCTCATATGTTGCCTGACTACAGTATTTCATCTTGATAATTTAATAAATACATGCTGTGTTAATTTTGGCATGTATACCTGCTTACAATACCCACTGTAGTGTGTGTAGATCGCAAGCCCGTATTAAGTCAATAGGGCTAACTGGCTAGCGACTACTGTTGGCTTGCTACTACTGTTAACTAGCCAGAGAGCCACAAAAGATTGACATCTACCTTGCATAACATTAGTTTTAGGTCATGTTTGCCTGTTAAACTATCTGGTTAGCTACATTATTACGATTCACATATAGCTTAGTGGAGGCTACTCAGAGGAGGAAGAGGAGGACCATCCTCCTCACTGAATTTCATAAAAAGAAAAATAGTGAAACATTAAAGAAGTTAACCTTTTTAGATAAAACTATACTAAATATATTCAAATGTCACCAAATAATTAATTAAAATACACTGTTTTGCAATGAAGGTCTACAGTAGCCTCAGGAGCACTCTGTAGGGTAGCATCACGGTAGAGCCGGAGGACAGCTAGTTTCCATCCTCCTCTGGGTACATTGACTTCACTACAAAACCTAGGAGGCTCGTGGTTCTCACCACCTTCCATAGACTTACACAGTAATAATTACAACTTCCAGAGGACGTCCTCCAACCTATCAGAGCTCTTGCAGCATTAATAGTTGAACAGTTTTGAACAATTTAATTTCTTCCAAAATTAAGGAGAAGCAAGAGAGAGCGAGAGAGAGAGCTAGCTATATTTGGTTGTATTTTTTTAAACTTTCACTTAGCTAGCAAATGCATCTAGCTAGTTTAGCCTACTCAAACTGCCGGTGTAACTGCTAAACTGCTTGCTGCTGACTATACACTGTACTGCATGATTGAGGCGTGTTCACTGATGCATTAATTCTAGTAGCTATGTTGACTATGACGTTAATATGGTGACAACAATGTAGGCTGTGTGTAGCGGTTAGCGGTTATGATATGAAGGTTTGGCATGGAACATTTTTTTCTCCTGGTCACAGAAAGCTGATGTGTTGTGCACTGAAGTCCACAAGCGAAGGGAAAAGGTGAGAGGAGGAGAGCGCGTAGATGCGAGGAGGAATTATACAACAATTAAAGGGATCATGCTGTTTGTATGTGGCTGCTATGAAAGTGAACTGTGTTTGCGTGTGATCAGGGGTGTATTCATTCCGCCAATTCTGTTGAAAAACGTTTCTTAAACGGAAGCATACAGAACGAGACAGGGATAAACATACCTGAATTTGTCCAATAGAAACTCTTGTTTGCAACTGTTGAACTAATGACTACACCGCTACATGCAGGCAAGAGTGTGCAAGGCGGTATTGAATATGTCAATGTCTGTCACCTTGATTACTCAAATTTCTCTCGACCTGTGCACCTACTGTACATTATAAACTTTCATTCATAGGCTAGGTTGTAGCAACCTCATGATGGGTATAGGGAACATTCGAGTATCATGCAGTAGCCTAAACCTATCGATGTTACATTGGGAGGAGGTCAGACACCTGGCCGTTTGGTGCAAGGATAACAACCTCTCCCTCAACGTGATCAAGACAAAGGAGATGATTGTGGACTACAGGAAAAAAAAGAGGACTGAGCACGCCCCCATTCTCATCGACAATGCTGTAGTGGAACAGGTTGAGAGCTTCAAGTTTCTTGATGTCCACATCACCAAGAAACTATCATGGTGCAAACACACCAAGACAGTCGTGAAGAGGGCACGACAAAGTTTATTCCCCCTCAGGAGACTGAAAAGATTTGGCATGGGGTCCTCAGATCCTCAAAAAGTTGTACAGCTGCACCATCGAGAGCCTCCTGACTGGTTGCATCACTGCCTGGTACGGCAACTGCTTGGCCTCCGACCGCAAGGCACTACAGAGGGTAGTGGGTATGGCCCAGTACATCACTGGGGCCAAGCTTCCTGCCATCCAGGAACTCTATACCAGGCGGTGTCAGAGGAAGGCCCTAAAAATAGTCAAAGACCCCAGCCACCCTAGTCATAGACTGTTCTCTCTGCTACCGCACGGCAAGCGGTACCAGAGCGCCAAGTCTAGGTCCAAAAGGCTTCTTAACAGCTTCTACCCCCAAGCCATAAGACTCCCAAACAGCTAATCATGGCTACCCGGACTATTTGCATTCCCCCCCCACCCTCTTTTTTACACTGCTGCTACTCTCTGTTTATTATCTATGCATAGTCACTTTAACTCTACCTCAATTACCTCGACTAACCTGTGCCCCCGCACATTGAATCTGTACCGGTACCCCCTGTATATAGCCTCCCTACTGTTATTTTATTTGACTGCTGCTCTTTAATTATTTTTATTTTTTACTTATCTATTTTTTACTTAACACTTATTTTTCTTAAAACTGCATTGTTGGTTAAGGGCTTGTAAGTAAGAATTTCACTGTAAGGTCTGTATTATGTTGTATTTGGTGCATGTGGCAAATACAATTTCATTAGTTTTGATTAGATAAATGTTGTGGCATCAGCTGCAGAGAAGTACTTGGGTGAACAAGATTTTACTCCAGAAGAGTTAAGGTGTTTGGAATGATAGTGTCCTGTCCTCCCAGGCTGGTGTAGGATCAGATAGGGCCAAAGTAGTGGAGTAGTGGTGAGGTTTTTAATGGGTGTAGGGTTAGTTGGTAGGGCAATTTTTCCACAAAGTGTAACGAATTCATAATACAGATTAGTAGGCTGATACACAGCCAATACAGTAGGTGGCGGCATGCACCTAACATTTGTTTGCGGACCGCCATAATACCAAAGAAGAAGCCCGTCGAAATGGACGTCTTTGACGTTGTTGCTACAATTTTACTCGACTTCGTAATTTTGCAGTAATTTTGCAGATCAGAGACTTCAAGAGTTCACAGTTCTAGCTAATGGTACGTGCATGCATGCAAACAAAACGGTGGGGGGGGGGGGGGGGGGGGGGGGGGAGTGGGAATGTATAGTGACGGTATCCCTGCGCTAGCTAGCGTTAGCGCAATGACTGGAAGTCATAGACTTCCAGTCATTGCGCTAACGCTAGTTAGCCTGGCTCGTTAAACTACCGCAAACTTCCTTCATACTGGACACAGATACATAACAATGGTATCCATGATTGGGGGAAGTATATAAAGGGCATCATTGCCAACATCCCGAATTATTAATATGAGATGAAAGGCGAGTTCCTAACGAGTTCAGGAAGCCAAGCTAGAGCTCTGCCAGACATTAACAGCGACCGGGGCAGACGTTTTGATCAAGAGACCTTTAGAAAATATGCAACATTTCTCAGACACTAAATATACAACTATGTATTTTACAGTTATAAGGAAGGTGAATTCTTATAGTTAGTGGGTTTATAAATTGATTATACTATATTTAGAGAAAAATAAGTAATTTCAAGCCTTATTTGAATAGAAAATACATCATAAAATATTTAATATTGGTATCATATTTGTACTGTGTACTTGAGCTTGTGTCCTCAAAAGTGACTACACCTCAGCAATCTATAACTATTTTTACCTGAAAGGTGAGATTTTAACCTTTCTTGGAGTATGCAGTATTACTAGTTATTGTTTATGGCCCTCTCATGATAAATAATTACTTTTGGGGATTAGGTAAATTACATTTTGTTACATTTAAGAGGTTTTTAATCAGAGAAGTGTGCACTCACAAAATCAATATGTACAATAATATGGACCATTTGTTGTTGTCAGCAGCATGCATGTGTTTCTTGGACTTAAACATTTAGGAGGGTGCAGGGGTAGATTTGGTTAATAGTAAATCACACTATTTGCTGCATTATATTTAGCCTAGCCCAAAGGCCGGCAGATGGAGATATTGAGTTGTTTCATCTTACCGTCCGAAGGGAATCTATGCAGCCAGCTATACACACATGTGGACCGGTTCGTACATTAAACATTTTCCATTCAGCCTGCGAAGGTGTCGATTTCCGCCTTAATCGCGAGAAATATGCGTACTTTCTTTATGAAACACCATTTTCCACCACCATGCTACAGTGGCATGGCTAATGCGATATTGAGTAGTTTCATCTTACCGTCCAAAGGGAATCTGTGGTCCCTGTCCACGGTAGCGTTTTGGAACTATCACTACCAGTAATGAAAATACAGAATGCTGCAACCTGATTGGCTGAATGCGATACGCAACATTGACACCTTTGCAGCCTGAATGGAGAATGTTTTATGTATGAACCGGTCCATGGAGGATACGAGTTTATAGCCGGTTGCACAGATTCCCTTTGGACGGTTGGATGGAACTACTCAATATCGGCATCTGCCGGCCTTTGGGCTACATTAAACTGTACTAAAGTCCATCATTTTATATATTATATTAGACATTCTACAACAAAAGTTACAGTATTTACAAATGTTATATAATAATGTATTTATTCTTATATTTTAGCCATAGCCAACCAAGGAGCAACCCAGATAACTGGAGTCTGGATATGATCTGCAGTGAGTACATTTTATATTTTTTATAAATGATGTAGCCTAGAAGGCTATTTTAATCATGATGATGCCATTGCCAACATTCCATTTTTTTCTCCATACAATAGCACCGATATAAGTGCTACTCATATACAGTGCATTCGGAAAGTATTCAGACCCCTTGACTTGATTAAATCGTTTTTTCCCCCTCATCAATCTACACACAAAACCCCATATTGACAAAGCAAAAACAGGTTTTTCAAATTTTTTGCAAATGTATTAAATATAAAAACTGATATCACATTTACATAAGTATTCAGACCTTTTACTCAGTGCTTTGTTGAAGCACCTTTGGCAGTGATTACAGCCTCGAGTCTTCTTGGGTATGACGCTACAAGCTTGGCACACCTGTAATTGGGGAGTTTCTCCCATTCTTTTCTGCAGATCCTCTCAAGCTCTGTCAGGTTGGATGGGGAGCGTCGCTGCACAGCTATTTTCAGGTCTCTCCAGAGATGTTCAATTGGGTTCAAGTCCGGGCTCTGGCTGGGCCACTCAAGGACATTCAGAGACTTGACCCGAAGCCACTCCTGTGTTGTCTTGGCTGTGTGCTTAGGGTCGTTGTCCTGTTGGAAGGTGAACCTTCGCCCTGGTCTGAGGTCCTGAGCCCTCTGGAGCAGGTTTTCATCAAGGATCTCTCTGTACTTTTCACTGTTCATCTTTCCCTCAATCTTGACTAGTCTCCCAGTCCCTACCGCTGAAAAACATCCCCACAGCATGATGCTGCCACCACCATGCTTCACCGTAGGGATGGTGCCATGTTTCCTCCAGATGTGACGCTTGGCATTCAGGTCAAAGTTCAATCTTGGTTTCATCAGACCAGAGAATCTTGTTTTTCATGGTCTGAGTCCTTTAGGTGCCTTTTGTTAAACTCCAAGCGGGCTGTCATGTGCCTTTTACTGAGGAGTGGCTTCCGTCTGGCCACTCTACCATAAAGGCCTGATTGGTGGAATGCTGCAAAGGTGGTTGTCCTTCTGGAAGATTCTCCCATCTCCACAGAGGAACTCTGTAGCTCTGTCAGAGTAACCATCGGGTTCTTGGTCACCTCCCTGACCGAGGCTCTTCTCCCCCGATTGCTCAGTTTGTCCGGGCAGCCAGCTCTAGGAAGAGTCTTGGGGGTTCCAAACTTCTTCTATGATGGAGGCCACTGTGTTCCTGGGGACATAAATGTTTTAGTTCCCTTCCCCAGATCTGTGCCTCGACACAATCCTGTCTCGGAGCACTACGGACAATTTCTTCGACCTCAAGGCTTGGTTTTTGCTCTGACATGCACTGTCAACTGTGGGACCTTTTATAGACAGGTGTGTGCCTTTCCAAATCATGACCAATCAATTGAATTTACCACAGGCGGACTCCAATCAAGTTGTAGAAACATCTCAAGGATGATCAATTGAAACAGGATGCACCGGAGCTCAATTTCGAGTCTCATAGCAAAGGGTCTGAATACTTATGTAAATAAGGTATTTCTGTTTCTGTATTTGTAATGCATTTGCAAAAAATTCTAAAGACCTGTTTCCGCTTTGTCATTATGGGGTATTGTGTGTAGATTGACGAGGACATTGTTTTATTTAATACATTGTAGAATAAGGCTGTAACGTAACAAAATGTGGAAAAAGTCAAGGGGTCTGAATACTTTCCGAATGAACTGTAGGTGGTTGTGTGTTCCAGATTGCTCGGTTTGGAACATAGTGGACAATGTATTTAATATTTGTTTGTCATATTAAGGCTGCAGATGAACTTATTGTCCAAGTTCTCCTGGAAGCCTTTTACAACATGGAGGAGAGTTGGGACAGCATAGATGAAGCAGGAGACTACTCAACAGATGCAGCTAGAAATTTACCAAGCTGTTCATGTCAGCAAATCACTGAACACAAGGTGGGCCATCCCCATTACAAAGCAGAATTTATTCCAATAGATGTTTTAGAGACCTTATTCCAACCTCAATAACAATCACTTATTTGTACTCATTCTAATTTCTCGTCAAAAGGGAACAGAAGTGGGAGAAGAAATCCTGACTGACAAAACATCTAAGAGCATGGCAGCATTTAAGGTGAAGAATGATGAAGGCTCTGCTCCTTTTTCGGACATCCACAGTCATTCAAAGATCATGGCTCAAGATCTTCAACGAAAGGCGACAGAGAGGAAAGCAACAGAGGTCATCCACGATAAGTGTCCCCCTTTCTCACAAAGATTATGCCCTATGGGCCTAACAAATGTTCAGGAAAGTTGTATTTTGTCTTCTGGATTTGATGTAAAAAAGAACAGAGGTAGAGATTCTGCTGCAGTGGATGTTGGCACTATAGTTTCTTTCCCCCCCTTTTCAAGCAATCTGTCAAAAAACATAAAGGGAAATGTCACACTTTCACCCACAGCCCTTGAGTCACAGCAATCTTCTCTGTCAGCCTCTTCGCTAAGTGACCACGCACAATATTCAAGAGAGGTAGTGGATGAGAAAACCTATGCTGATGTATCCCATCAAACGTTACCACTTGCAGATACCAAGAAAGGAAAAGAGAAAATGTCCTTTAATTCTCTTTTGCCTGTGATGGAAAAGCAACAAAAGCGAAAAGCTGGTCGGCCATATAAGAAGAAAACTCTAGTGAAAATGGCTGAACGTTTAGCAATTGCCCAAGAATGGGATTCAGATGTCACAGACATACACAGGGTGACCCACCATAAGGATAATCTAACACCCTCATGCAAACAAACAAAAAAGAAGAAAAAGGATGAAATGCTAGAATTTCTCCCAACTACCTCAAGTGACACAAGCTTTGGATGCAATTCAACATCTGATTCTTCAAACCACCTTACTATTGCACAATCAGATGACATAATTTCAGCATCTCAAATAGCTGGACCAAGTATTTCTATGGAATTTAACCAACCCTCCAGAAGACCGAGAACTTCAAAGACCACACAAAAAGCTGAAGAATTAAAAATAAAAGAAGTGTTGGCGCTGAAATTGACCACTGCCACAAAGGGGCAAGATTCTCCTATAGAACAAGCTCTGACACAAAACACCTTGGTGCCGTCTGAGAATGCATTGAAAGTACAAAAGAGACCTACAAAAAATAAAACAATGACGTCCAAAGGAGGAAATAGAAGGACTCAGGCATTCAAAAGAAACAGAATGAATCCGAGCAGCCTCTTCGCCACTCAGTCACGGAGTAGCAATGCTACACCCCAAGAAATATTTAATTTGGGACTCTCTCAAGATGCAACTCCACTGCAGTCATCTGATATAAAAATGGAGCCCAAATACTTGTCAGACACCTCTGTCTTGGATGTCGAAAACTTTACAGAAGGGAGTGTTAAAAGTCCTGGTATGACGTCAAATTGCTTTGACTTGTTTATCACTCAAAAAGACCAGGGGGCACCAAGTGACATGAAGAGGGAAATCAAAGATAATGTAACTGCTAACATATCA
Source organism: Coregonus lavaretus (assembly GCF_964263955.1). Classification (NCBI taxonomy): domain Eukaryota; kingdom Metazoa; phylum Chordata; class Actinopteri; order Salmoniformes; family Salmonidae; genus Coregonus; species Coregonus lavaretus. The sequence continues at coordinate 34,530,860 of NC_139990.1, forward strand.
GGTGTAGGAAACCAGGGGGAAATGACTCCAAGAACCCGAGAGCTCTCAAGACTAAAGAGTATTGAGGATGTGCTCAAATTGAAGCGGAAAGCTGGTCGACCATTCAAGAAAAATACAGTGTTTAAAATGGCTAAGCTGGTAGCGATAGCACAGGAAGGCAGAACTAATGATACAGAGAATAGTGGCATGATTGAAGAGTGTGTTCCAAAATTCCCTGCCTATCACCCCCTAAAGTCAAAAGTAAAGAAGGAAAAGACCGATACAAAAACCTTGGCAACAAATTCACCTGCAAGCCCCTCAAGAAAATCCAGCAGAACATGTAAAACTACCCCAAAAACTGTTCAAAAGATGCAAGTCCTCACACACATGCTCACCCAACCAGTTTTAACAGTTCCAGTCAATCTTATTGAACCCATTCTCAAATCAGAGGACACAACTCTTATCTCCTCAACAGTCTCTCCAATTCCTTTATGTAGTGCAGAGATTTTCCCTCAACAGGAAAGCCTAAGATACAGGAAACCCCTGAAGAAAAACACAACATTTATCAAAAACATGACCACTGCAGTCCCACATCCTCCAATATTTGCACTAGTTTCCAAGGCTAATGTTGTCTCTACAGGGAATGGTAAAGAAACAAAGAAAGACATTGGATCCAAAAGAAAATGCAAACAGGTGCCTAGAACTTCTGGTGTATCAGAATTGCTGTGTACAAATGGAGTTCATCAGGGAGATGTACATACCCAAACTAATAGGGATGAGGTATATTCCATGACTTCAGCACCAACTGTGCCACGCTCCCAGAAAACACAGAAGCGTGGGGTTCAAAATAAAAAAGGTACTGAAAAGGCTGTTGTCCCATTATCTGATGAAACTGTCCTTCCTGTTTCAGATTGCCAGTTGCAGGTGCAAAATCACACTGCATCTCAGGAAACGCCTTTACTGCCATCAAAGATTAAAACAGAATCTGACACAGTATACCTGACACCTAGAACAGTTACGAAGAAGAATCCAAAGACGTGTAAGGAAAGAAAAAAACCTTCACCAAAAGTTGAGAAAGCACAGGTGCCATCTCTGGATCCTTCCCTTGGAGTGGAACATATATGTCCTGATGTGCCACATTTGGATCAAATGAGACAAGTGGAAGCAGTGATAGAGTCAGTAATTGAGGATATTCACAAACCACTGAAACTTGTGGGTCATAGAAAAAAGATAAAAGAAGAGGCTAGCAATGTTTATGCATTAACTCTGGATCGTTCACTTGGAGTGGAACATAGAACTCCTGATGTGCCACAAGTGGATCATATAAGACAAATGGAAGCAGTAATAGAGTCTTTCAAAAAAGAGGTCAGCGATGTTTCTGCATCAGCACACTCAACCTTTCCTGCCTCAGATAATATGTGTGAACGAAATAACCATAGTACATTATCTCAAACACTTTTGCTGCCATCAGAGATAAAGACAGAATCAGGCAGAATCAAGAATGTCATACCCAGAACTTCTGACGTGCCACAGATGGATCATATAAGACAAATGGAAGCAGCGATAGAGTCAGTGATCGAGGATCTCCACAAAAAAGAGGCCAGTAATGTTGCTCCATTAGAACCAACAACCTTGTCTGCCTCGTATAACCTGTTGGAACAGCATAACCATAGTACATCACCGCAATCTTCTTTTATGTCATCCGGAAAGACAAAATCAGGCTTGAAACATGCCAAACCCAAAACGGCAACAAAAATTAAGTCAAAAACATGCATGAAAGAGAAACTTGCCTCCAAAAGCCTATCAAAAAATCCTAAGAAAGCAGCTATGCAAACTTCAGGTCCTACATCTGACACAATGCATGTGTCATCCACAACAGTTAAGAAGAAGAGTTCCAAGATTTGTAAAGAAATAAAAATATCTTCACAAAAAGTTGAAAAACCACAGGTGTCAACTCTGGATCCTTCCCTTGGAGTGGAACATAGATGTCCTGATCAAATAAGACAAGTGGAAGCAGTGATTGACTCAGTGATTGAGGATCTCCACAAACCATTCAAACCTAAGGGACAACAAAAAAAGTTTAAAGAAGAGACCAGTAATGTTGCTGCATCAGAACAAAGAACATTTCTCGCCCCGAATAACCGGTTAGAACAGCATAACCATAGTACATTACCTCAATATTATTTTCTGTCATCCGGAAAGACAAAATCAGACTTGAAACATGCCAAACCCAAAATGGCAACAAAAATTCAGTCAAAAGCATGCAGTAAAGGTAAATTCTTTAAAAATGCTAAGAAAGCAGCTGTACTAACTTCAGATCCTTCTATTGGAGCAGAATATGGATGTCTTGAAATGCCTTCCCACCTTACCCAAGCAGAGAAAGGAGGAAAGAGTGATGGAAAAATCAATAAATATGTAGGAAAGCATGAAAAGGAAGCAGTGATATCAGTGACAGGTGATCATTTGGAAACCGCAGCCCACAAACCACATCAACGTAAGAGGTCAAGAAAGAAGCTAAAAGAAGAGGACAGCAGTGATTCCAAACCAGAACAAGTGGAATCTACTACCTCAGATTGCCAGCTAAAACAGCATGACCACAATGCATTACAGCAAGTTTCTTTGCTAGCATCGGAGGCAAAGACAGAATCAGGAATAGAACATATCATGCCTGAAATGGAAATAACAAATAAGCCAAAAACATGCAGGAAAAGGAAACTCCCTTCAAAAGCACTCTCAGGAAATGCTAAAAGAGCAGCTATGCGAACTTCAAATCCTACTCTTAGAGCAGAAGTTGGATGTCTTGAAATGCCTCCCCACCTTACCCATGCAGAGCAAGGAGAAAAGAGTGATGGAAAAACCAATAACTATGTAGTTAAACATAAAAAAGAAACAGTGACATCAGTGATGGAAGATCATATGGAAACAGCCCAGAAACGACATATGGGGTCAAAAATTAATAGAAAAGAAGAGGACAGCAATGTTTTCATGTCAGAACAAGCAGCAACTCTTACCTCTAATAAACATCCAAACCAAGTTGCTTTGCTGGCATCAGAGATACAGTCAGGATCGAACAGTGGACATGTCACACCCCCACAAAAAAACTATATTTCAAAGGCATGCAAGAAAAGGAAAATCCCTTCCAAACAAAGCTCAAAGACCACTGAAATTCCAACCCCACCAAGTTCAAAACCTTATCTTGGAGTGGAATATGGATATTCTGAAATGGCTACCACTTTCACACATGTGGACCAGGTTCAGAATATTCTTGATACTCCTAAAGGCTCCAAAGTGAGGAAGGAAAATACTGGATCAAGCTGCCCAATATCCAATGTAAGACATTCCAGACGGCCCTCCAAATCTAATTCACATATCACAACTGAGTTGATGCAAGATCAAGCAATTTTATCGGTTACATCACATCTCACCAATCACCCTACCAGTCCTGTATCAACAACAGTGTCCTCAATTGCAGCAGAAGGACAGATTACTGAATTAGTGAGTGCTGTTTGTATAGAGAAAAGGTCACATAAAATAGGGAGGCCTCCTAAGAAGATAAAACCTCAGAGACCAAAAGGTACAGGTCTTGATAAGAATATCACAGATGACAACAAGGTGTGTGTTAAATTCTTATCAGCATTTGTAAAAGAGGAACTAATTGAGGAAGAAAAAAGGCCAGAAAATAGGGGAAAAGAAAAGAACGGCAAAGGGAAAAAAGGCAAAATACTCAAAACAGACAATGTGAATATACCAAGTAAACCCAGCCAATCTCAGGGGAAAGATGGCAATGCATTAGCAGATGACAAATTAGTTTTACAAGTCCCTATAGATGAAGCAGGGGACTTTATATCTATTGCAATAGACCCAGTCAGTGCTGTGATTTCAAAACATAAAAAAGGTGGTCGTATTGCCAAGGGTAAAAGAGTGCAAGAAATTGCATCCACCCCCAGTGACCAGCAATGCATGAATATGTCCCCAGAAGAAACATCTCTGTGTCTCAGCAATATATCAGAAAAACACAGAAAACGAAAAGTTGACAGCAGAAGTGCTGATTTTGTTAATACAGATATAAATGTTCTAAATCTTAAAGATGATCTTAGTGATAGATCTGAATTACTGGAATCATCCTTACTAGAGAATCAGAGGGTGAAGAACAAGGGTAAGAAAAAATCCAAGACAATTGCGGAAGAACAGAGAGTGGCCACATCAGTTGTAAAAGGGAGGGTGTGGTTAGATTTACAGACCACCATAGCAGCAATGAAGAAGAAACGAGGTCGGCCATTCAAGAAAAGTACCTTGATGAGAATGGCAAAACAGCTGACATGTGAACAGCAGAAGCCAAACACTAGCAGAGAACTTTCTGTGAATAAGACACCGGGCTGCAAATCAAAGGGAACCTCTAAGGGAGGGAAAATGCACAAATTCAACCCAATGTCAACAACTTCAAGAAGGCACACTAGAGCATCCAAGGCAATGAAGATTGAAGACATTGTTCTTAAACAACAGCAAGATGACATATGGGAGATCATTGATGAATCCAGCAACATTTTATCCCCAATTGTGACTAATTCCCCCAGTATTTCAGTGCAAGAATTCGAGACCTCAGTAACTTCAGAAACTATTTTCTCTGTTGATGCAGGGGCGACACAAGGAATCCAGCAAGTTGAGTCTACCCCATTAAAACCCCCTCTCACAAAATTACCTCATAAAGTGACTGGCATGAAGAAGAGACGCAGGAGAAATAAAACTGGATGGGCTACAAAAGTGAAATCCAAAAGACCTCTCTCCAAAGTTAACTGCAGGGATACGCTTGAGATGTTTGTTCAGTCTTCCATTGACAACACTGGACTCTCATTCAACTCTAGCCTCTGTAATTCGTTAACAGAAAATGACACATTGGAAAGTGTTGCTCAAGAGAAAGAATGTAGAGTACAAGAAGTGAAAGCAGTAAAAAACGACTACAGTAGAGTTCATGCGGAGAAGGAGATCAACTGTGGCGATCAACCCCTAACAGCTCATGCTAAATTGCAGCATTCAAGTATACTCCAACACAAGTTTAAGACCAGGAAACCTATGTCATGCCATTTCTGCGGTCGCTCATTCCGTCACATATCAGCATACACAATTCACAAGCGCATTCACACAGGTGAGAAGCCTTACAGTTGCCAGAAGTGTGGCAAGAGCTTTGCTCAGCTCTCCAAACTCAACTCACACTCAAACTCAGTCCACAAACAACATGGGCCCATTCAATGCCCATGTTGCGTCACTCAGTCTCCAAATAAAGATGACTTGATTGATCATTTCAAGATCCACATGAAGGGCACCAAGGGGTTCAGTTTGATTAATAAAACAAGAAGAGACAAAGAAATTCAGATTCAACCTTACGCTGATTACATAGAGTCCCCAGTCACTCTTAATGGCAGGAAATCCCTTAGATGCTCCACTTGTTTGAAATCTTTTTTCAATAAGGCCACATTGAAGATGCACCTACAAACACACAGTGGAGTGAGGCGTTTCACCTGCAAAGTCTGTGGCAAGATGTTTATCAAGTTCTCAAGTTTCAATGCACATGAAAAAACACACTGGCCTGTTAAACCGTATGCTTGCTCTGTGTGTGGAAAAGGCTTTGTTCTGCTTAGGGAACTTAAAACCCACTCTCATATGCACTCAGGAGAGATGCCTTTCTTCTGTAACCACTGTGGACAGGCCTTTAGCAACTTCTCATCCTTGCGCACACATCAAGTCTCCAAAGTGTGTTTTGAGGCTAGAGATGAAGGAGATGGAAACAAGGTTGACATTGAGGGGTTCCTGGTGGAGCAAAGGGCTGATGGGCAGATTAATACCCCGATGTACTTTAAATGTCAGATTTGCAAACAACTTAATCGTCACTGGTGTCAGTACATTCTTCATCTGCAAACACACACTAATAACAAGCCAAACCTTTGTGAGATCTGTGGACAACAGTATGATCAGATTCCTGAATTATGTGTTCATTGTAAAGTTTGCTGCAAATCAAGTGGAGAGGAGAGGGCATGCAATTCGTCCTTGTCAGAGGTCTGGCATGAACCCCAATCTCTGCAAAATCAGATGCATGTGACTGAAATTGATTTTCTGTGCAATGATAATCAGGAAATGTTATCTACTGATGACCAGCATCCTAAATGCAAGGAGCCTGAGCCCCTGCCACCTCTGGAAACTATGGAGGAGTATTCCTCAGATGTGCTTCCACAGAACTCCAAACCTGCTTACCAGATCCCAGGTAATGGGTTAGAGATAAATCAACCTTCTCCCTCCATGTGTGCAAATTCTGCCCTATCTTCCTCCTCTGTAATGAGCTGTAATTCCATATGTGTGGTAAAACAGCCTTCATGTTTTCGCACTCGTTTACAGACCCATGCCCCTTGTGACAGATATTCATGTGGACAATGTGGAAAATCCTTTAACCGGTGGAACAAGCTCTGGTTGCATCAGGGACTACACAGAGAAAAAAACTGTAGCTTCTCATGCACTCAGTGCAATTTAGAGTTTCGCTTCTTTGGCTCCTATAGGGAGCACATGCAGGAACATGCAGCGCAGAGACCCTATGCTTGTCCATTATGTCCCAAAACCTATGTCATTGAAGAAGACTTAAATACCCATCTGTGCGAAAATCACCAGCCGCGCGAAAGCCTGAAATGTGACACGTGTGGAAAGGGTTTCACCAGTTTCAGAAATTTGGAGAGACATCGTCTTTTACACAGAGGTGCTAGCTCGCACTATTGTCTCCCTTGCAAGCTCCCATTTCCTAGTAACCAAGCCTTAAAGAGTCACTTGAAGGCTCACAAAGCCTGCCCTGTTATCCCTCTCCCTGAAGGGCCATTGGAACCACTTCGATTTCCATATCACTGTAGAAAATGTAATGCCAGATTTACAACCACAGACTTGCTCCAAGCCCATCAGGTTTGCCATCTTATTGGGGGGACGAAAACATATAGCAGTTCAGCAAATGTTGTTTCTGCTTCCCTGACCTCCAAGCTCTCAAACAAACCAAGAGAGAGCGTCACGACGCTATCCCCTACGACAGTACCTAGTCTTCATCTGTCAAAGAAAAGGAACATATATAGGTATCCTCACCCTGATCGTCTGTATGTCGTCCCTAAAATATCCTCACAGCCACCGGTCATTATTTCAGACACAGAAGAAGAGCCCCAAGAGATTCTAAACACTAGCTTTTTCTCAGTCCACGACTCGCTCCGTAACACAGTGTCCCTTGAACATGAAGGGCGAACCAGCCCTAGCGGTAATTGTTGTGAGGCAAACAATTCAGATCTACCTCAGCGCTCATCCCCCTCATCATGTGTCCTTATTGATGAACCTACTCAATGTACGCCAGAAACAGACACCACACACATGCCGACTCATGAACCACCCTCACCCTGTCCCTTGGATAAAGGTCCTCAGAATGTACCACCTCAAAGATGGAAAAAGTCTAAGGGTAATGATGATGCTTTCTTTAGAGCCTCAACAACATTTGTGACACCAAGGGGCAAAAACCGGGGGTATGATGGCTTTGAGTGTGCCGATTGTTGGGTAACATTTAGCGACGTCTCAGAGCTACATGAGCATTACTTACAACATGCCAAGGGGGTGAAGTGAAAGTCAATATATATTTTCAAAATTCCACAAATGTACATGTACAGTGAATTCTGAAAGTATTCAGACCCCTTGCCTTTTTCCACATTTTGTTACGTTACAGCCTTATTCTAAAATGGATTTTTGCACATTTTTGCAAATGTATTACAAATAAAAAACTGAAATGTCCCATTTACAAGTATTCAGACCTTTTACTCAGTACTTTGTTGAAGCACCTTTGGCAGCGATTACAGCCTTGAGTCTTCTTGGGTATGACGCTACAAGCGTGGCACACCTCTATTTGGGGAGTTTCTCCAATTCTTCTCTGCAGATCCTCTCAAGCTCTGTCAGGTTGGATGGGGAGTGTCGCTGCACAGCTATTTTCAGGTCTCTCCAGAGATGTTCGATCGGGTTACATTTACATTTTACATTTTAGTCATTTAGCAGACGCTCTTATCCAGAGCGACTTACAGGAGCAATTAGGGTTAAGTGCCTTGCTCAAGGGCACATCGACAGATTTTTCACCTAGTCGGCTCGGGGATTAGAACCAGCGACCTTTCGGTTACTGGCACAACGCTCTTAACCACTAAGCTACCTGCCGCAGATTCCAGCCTGAGCCCGGGTTCAAGTCCGGGCTCAGGCTGGGCCACTCAAGGACATTCGGAGACTTGTCCCGAAGCCACTCCTGCATTGTCTTGGCTGTGTGCATTTTAGTCATTTAGCAGATGCTCTTATCCATAGCGACTTAGTGAGTGCATACATTTTTGAATACTTATGTAAATAAGGTATGTCTTTTTTTTTTTATTATACATTTGCAAACATTTCTAAAAACCTGTTTTCGCTTTGTCATTATGGGGTATTGTGTGTAGATTGATGAGGAAAACATTTTCTTTAATCCATTTTAAAATAAATGTGGAAAAAGTCAAGGGGTCTGAATACTTTCCGAATGCTCTGTATATCATTGTTTTTGATGGTATTGGTTATTTAACATCTGAAGAGTACTATATCTGTTTCTGAGTTAACCATGGTTGTCTTAACAGCTATAGCAATGGGTAAATGAATAATCCCCTCAAAACCACTAATTCCTATGATTTACATTGTTAAATAACGGCAATATGTATTTGCCGTTATGATAAGGTAGGAAGCAACTTGAAAATTGTTGTGGAAATCTGTTGGAGCTCAAGTCGACTACAAAACCCACAATGCAATATGCTCACTCTGGACAGCTAACTAGAAAACATAGCTATACACAATAATACTAAAGTCAATATCAGCATGTGAAGTAGCTAGTTAGCTGCAAAATCTCTGAAGCACTGCACTATCAATATAGGAGTTACAATCTCACCATGTTCAACCTGGCAGAGATTGTGTCTTGCTCAAAACAGTGAGTGAGTGGGGTTGCTATGGCAACGCAATGGCCCTGTGCTGCTAAGGTGCTGGCAGGGCCATTGGTACGTAGTTGAGAAAGAAAGGATATTGTTCTGACGGTGCACTGTGTACTTTGAGTACATTTGAAAGAAATAGACAGATGGATGTGTTCTAGACAAGTATGCCCATACTATCTATTGGCTGATTTGGTGATCTGGAGTACAGGTAATTGTTTAAGATGCAATATGTAACACTTTGGGTGACCTGACCAAATTCACATAGAAATGGGAGTTATAGATCTGTAATTCTCATTGAACACAAGTCTAAGAGGGGGTAGATATTACATTTACATTTACGTCATTTAGCAGCGACTTACAAATATTTTTTTTTTTTTGGGGGGGGGGTAGAAGGATTACTTTATCCTATCCTTAAAGAGGTGGGGTTTCAAATGTCTCCGGAAGGTGGTGATATGTTCTATGTGCGCTATTTCTATGCTTCCCATTTCTTAATTTTACACCAGCTTCAAACAGCTGAAAATACAAAAAACATTTGTTACTGAAAAGCGGTTTGGATGGTACAATGATTTTCTACACTTGCTTATTTTGTCACGTAAACTTAAAATTAGGCGAACTATAAAACATTTTGCTACCAGGAAATGCCAGAGCAATTTCTGCATAATGGACCTTTTTAAAAGTGTTATGAAATGTGATAGTTTGTTATTCCCTATCTCCAATGATACACTATCACCAAATTGACAGGAGTTTCACTCCTGGAGTGGATTATCCATTTAACATTGATATTAACCTTTGTTAATCTATTTTTTTATACTAATATTTACACTGAGTGTACAAAACATTAAGAACACCTTCCTAATATTGAGTTGCGTCCGCCCCCCCCATGAAAAACACCCAGCAGCGCCTGGCACCTACTACCATACCACTTTCAATACCCCGTTGAAAGGCACTTCAATATTTTGTCTTGCCCATTCACCCTCGGAATGGCACACATACACAATCCATGTCTCAAGGATTAAAAATCCTTCTTTAACCTGTCTCTTCCCCTTCATCTACACTGATTGAAGTGGATTTAACAAGTGACATCAATTAGGGATCATAGCTTTCACCTGGATTCAACTGGTCAGTCTGTCATTGAAAGACCAGGTGTTCTTAAGGTTTTGTACACTCAGTGTATACTATTTGAATGTATCCGGCGGGAATTAGTTTTTCTACCAGTAGTTTTTTTGGACACTACTGCAAAAATGTGCCTTTTGAATAGATTACAAACTTGTCATACTTTAAACAGTTATTCAAATCTGTCCTGCTGCTGTTGGCAACGTTTTCTTTGTTCTCTTTTTGTACATAAACACCATGAGTGTCTCTAGTTTTCTTTAAAGTTTAACATTGGATATATTGTACATTTGATAACGCACTCTAAGTTGTGCCCTTTGGGGAAACAGTTAGATCTGCTTTCCAAACAGTCAATGGTTTGGTAATGGTGATTACTTAACCATCTTTGATTTCTGGAAATGTGAAGGGTGTTTTTTGGCACAGTATTGTAAATCGGTCATTTTTAAATGTCAAAGATGTCATTGGACATTCAGTAAGCATTACTCATTGAATCTTTAGGCACTGTGTGCACGTACAACATGAGTATGAAAATGTTTGAAATGTAGTTAACACAAAGATGTGATGGAAAATATTAGTTATATTGATTCTAAACTGGTAAGTTTTCATTCTATAGATGTCACTGTATCATTATCAATGCAAAATGTGTTTGTTTTTTACTTTTGATTTACAGTAATCTTACAATAAAAGTTGGCATTAGATCAGGAGTATCTTGACTTTGACTTTTGTGCCGAGTTTCTTCTGAAGTTTCTCCACAGTAACCACAGTTTTTAGGCAAGTAAAGTCATGCCATATAAGAAATAATCACGACAGGTGTGGTGGAAACATGAAATGTCGGTACAGACAATTTGATCGTTTTACATGGTGGGATCTTTTTGTGTCAGTACAATTTATTATGCGATGATAAACTACGTTGTACTACCACTACGACGTGGAAAAGCATTGTTTTTAGGTAGATGAAATAACTTATGAACTTCATGGTGGTTAAGTGATGGACGGTGATGAGCTTGATGCAAATGTCCAATAAATATTAACAGTTTTATTTAAAGAATGGTAACCTGATGATTGATGCTTGGCTGCCAATTATCAAATGAAAATAATTTTGCTGTTATCCATATCTCATCATATTACCTACCAAGGTTATTATAGTAAACTAAAAATATTTATGAAAAAACAATTTACAGTTGAAGTCGGAAGTTTACATACACCTTAGCCAAATACATATAAACTCAGTTTTTCACAATTCCTGACATTTAATCCTTGTAAAACGTCCCTGTCTTGGGTCAGTTAGGATCACCACTTTATTTTAAGAATGTGAAATGTCAGAATAAATGTAGAGAGAATTATTTCTTTCAGCTTTTATTGTTTTCATCACATTCCCAGTGGGTCAGAAGTTTACAAACACTCAATTAGTATTTGGTAGCAATGCCTTTAAATTGTTTAACTTGGGTCAAACTTTTCGGGTAGCCTTCCACAAGCTTTTCACAATAAGTTGGGTGGATTTTGGCCCATTCCTCCTGACAGAGCTGGTGTAACTGAGTCAGGTATGTAGGCCTCCTTGCTCGCACACGCTTTTTCAGTTCTGCCCACAAATGTTCTATAGGATTGAGGTCAGGGCTTTATGATGGCCACTCCAATACCTTGACTTTGTTGTCCTTAAGCCATTTTGCCACAACTTTGGAAGTATGCTTGGGGTCATTGTCCATTTGGAAGACCCATTCGCGACCAAGCTTTAACTTCCTGACTGATGTCTTGACATGTTGCTTCAATATATCCACATAATTTTCCTTCCTCATGATGCCATCTATTTTGTGAAGTGCACCTGGCCCTCCTGCAGCAAAGCACCCCCACAGCATGATGCTGCCACCCCCGTGCTTCACGGTTGGGATGGTGTTCTTCGGCTTGCAAGCCTTCACCCTTTTTCCTCCAAACATTACGATGGTCATTATGGCCAAACAGTTCTATTTTTGTTACATCAGACCAGAGGACATTTCTCCAAAAAGTATGATCTTTGTCCACATGTGCAGTTGCAAACCGTAGTCTGGCTTTTTTATGGTGGATTTGGAGCAGTGGCTTCTTCCTTGCTGAGCGGCCTTTCAGGTTATGTCGATATAGGACTCGTTTTACTGTGGATATACAGTGAGGGGAAAAAAGTATTTGATCCCCTGCTGATTTTGTACGTTTGCCCACTGACAAAGAAATTATCAGTCTATAATTTTAATGGTAGGTTTATTTGAACAGTGAGAGACAGAATAACAACAGAAAAATCCAGAAAAACACATGTCAAAAATGTTATAAATTGATTTGCATTTTAATGAGGGAAATAAGTATTTGACCCCCTCTCAATCAGAAAGATTTCTGGCTCCCAGGTGTCTTTTATACAGGTAACAAGCTGAGATTAGGAGCACACTCTTAAAGGGAGTGCTCCTAATCTCAGCTTGTTACCTGTATAAAGGACACCTGTCCACAGAAGCAATCAATCAATCAGATTCCAAACTCTCCACCATGGCCAAGACCAAAGAGCTCTCCAAGGATGTCAGGGACAAGATTGTAGACCTACACAAGGCTGGACTGGGCTACAAGACCATCGCCAAGCAGCTTGGTGAGAAGGTGACAACAGTTGGTGCGATTATTCGCAAATGGAAGAAACACAAAAGAACTGTCAATCTCCCTCGGCCTGGGGCTCCATGCAAGATCTCATCTCGTGGAGTTGCAATGATCATGAGAACGGTGAGGAATCAGCCCAGAACTACACGGGAGGATCTTGTCAATGATCTCAAGGCAGCTGGGACCATAGTCACCAAGAAAACAATTGGTAACACACTACGCCGTGAAGGACTGAAATCCTGCAGCGCCCGCAAGGTACCCCTGCTCAAGAAAGCACATATACAGGCACGTCTGAAGTTTGCCAATGAACATCTGAATGATTCAGAGGAGAACTGGGTGAAAGTGTTGTGGTCAGATGAGACCAAAATCGAAGTCTTTGGCATCAACTCAACTCGCGTGTTTGGAGGAGGAGGAATGCTGCCTATGACCCCAAGAACACCATCCCCACCGTCAAACATGGAGGTGGAAACATTGTGCTTTGGGGGTGTTTTTCTGCTAAGGGAACAGGACAACTTCACCGCATCAAAGGGACGATCGACGGGGCCATGTACCGTCAAATCTCAGCCAGGGCATTGAAAATGGGTCGTGGATGGGTATTCCAGCATGACAATGACTCAAAACACACGGCCAAGGCAACAAAGGAGTGGCTCAAGAAGAAGCACATTAAGGTCCTGGAGTGGCCTAGCCAGTCTCCAGACCTTAATCCCATAGAAAATCTGTGGAGGGAGCTGAAGGTTCGAGTTGCCAAACGTCAGCCTCGAAACCTTCATGACTTGGAGAATATCTGCAAAGAGGAGTGTGACAAAATCCCTCCTGAGATGTGTGCAAACCTGGTGGCCAACTACAAGAAACGTCTGACCTCTGTGATTGCCAACAAGGGTTTTGCCACCAAGTACTAAGTCATGTTTTGCAAAGGGGTCAAATGCTTATTTCCCTCATTAAAATGCAAATCAATTTATAACATTTTTGACATGCATTTTTCTGGATTTTTTTGTAGTTATTCTGTCTCTCACTGTTCAAATAAACCTACAATTAAATTATAGACTGATCATTTCTTTGTCAGTGTGCAAACGTACAAAATCAGCAGGGGATCAAATACTTTTTTCCCTCACTGTAGATACTTTTGTACCTGTTTCCTCCAGCATCTTCCCAAGGTCCTTTGCTGTTGTTCTGGGATTGATTTGCACTTTTCGCACCAAAGTACGTTAATCTCTAGGAGACAGAATGCGTCTCCTTCCTGAGCGTACTATTGTTTGTACAGATGAAAGTGGTACCTTCAGGCGTTTGGAAATTGTCAAGCAAAGAGGCACTGAGCTTGAAGGTAGGCCTTGAAATACATCCACAGGTACACCTCCAATTGACTCAAATGATGTCAATTAGCCTATCAGAAGCTTCTAAAGCCATGACATCATTTTCTGGAATTTTCCAAGCTGTTAAAGGCACAGCCAACTTAGTGTATGTAAACTTCTGACCCACTGGAATTGTGATACAGTGGGGAGAACAAGTATTTGATACACTGCCGATTTTGCAGGTTTTCCTACTTACAAAGCATGTAGAGGTCTGTAATTTTTATCATAGGTACACTTCAACTGTGAGAGACGGAATCTAAAACAAAAATCCAGAAAATCACATTGTATGATTTTTAAGTAATTAATTTGCATTTTATTGTATGACATAAGTATTTGATCACCTACCAACCAGTAAGAATTCCGGCTCTCACAGACCTGTTAGTTTTTCTTTAAGAAGCCCTCCTGTTCTCCACTCATTACCTGTATTAACTGCACCTGTTTGAACTCGTTACCTGTATAAAAGACACCTGTCCACACACTCAATCAAACAGACTCCAACCTCTCCACAATGGCCAAGACCAGAGACCTGTGTAAGGACATCAGGGATAAAATTGTAGACCTGCACAAGGCTGGGATGGGCTACAGGACAATTGGCAAGCAGCTTGGTGAGAAGGCAACAACTGTTGGCGCAATTATTAGAAAATGGAAGAAGTTCAAGATGACGGTCAATCACCCTCGGTCTGGGGCTCCATGCAAGATCTCACCTCGTGGGGCATCAATGATCATGAGGAAGGTGAGGGATCAGCCCAGAACTACACGGCAGGACCTGGTCAATGACCTGAAGAGAGATGGGACCACAGTCTGAAAGAAAACCATTAGTAACACACTACGCCGTCATGGATTAAAATCATGCAGCGCAAGCAAGGTCCCCCTGCTCAAGCCAGCGCATGTCCAGGCCCGTCTGAAGTTTTCCAATGACCATCTGGATGATCCAGAGGAGGAATGGGAGAAGATCATGTGGTCTGATGAGACAAAAATATAGCTTTTTGGTCTAAACTCCATTCGCCGTGTTTGGAGAAAGAAGAAGGATGAGTACAACCCCAAGAACACCATCCCAACCGTGAAGCATGGAGGTGAAAACATCATTCTTTGGGGATGCTTTTCTGCAAAGGGGACAGGACGACTGCACCGTATTGAGGGGAGGATGGATGGGGCCATGTATCGCGAGATCTTGGCCAACAACCTCCTTCCCTCAGTAAGCGCATTGAAGATGGGTCGTGGCTGGTTCTTCCAGCATGACAACGACCCGAAACACACAGCCAGGGCAACTAAGGAGTGGCTCCGTAAGAAGCATCTCAAGGTCCTGGAGTGGCCTAGCCAGTCTCCAGACCTGAACCCAATAGAAAATCTTTGGAGGGAGCTGAAAATCCGTATTGCCCAGCGACAGCCCCGAAACCTGAAGGATCTGGAGAAGGTCTGTATGGAGGAGTGGGCCAAAATCCCTCCTGCAGTGTGTGCAAACCTGGTCAAGACCTACAGGAAACGTATGATCTCTGTAATTGCAAACAAAGGTTTCTGTACCAAATATTAAGTTCTGCTTTTCTGATGTATCAAATACTTATGTCACGCAATAAAATGCAAATGAATTACTTAAAAATCATACAATGTGATTTTCTGGATTTTTGTTTTAGATTCCGTCTCTCACAGTTGAAGTGTACCTATGATAAAAATTACAGACCTCTACATGCTTTGTAAGTAGAAAAACCTGCAAAATCGGCAGTGTATCAAATACTTGTTCTCCCCACTGTACAGTGAATTATAAGTGAAATAATCTGTCTGTAAACAATTGTTGGAAAAATTACTTGTGTCATGCACAAAGTACAGTCGTGGTCAAAGGTTTTGAGAATGATACAAATATTAATTTTCACAAAGTCTGCTGCCTCAGTTTTTATGATGGCAATTTGCATATACTCCAGAATGTTATGTCGAGTGATCAGATGAATTGCAATTAATTGCAAAGTCCCTCTTTGCCATGAAAATGAACTAAATCCCCAAAAAACATTTCCACTGCATTTCAGCCCTGCCACAAAAGGACCAGTTGACATCATGTCAGTGATTCTCTCATTAACACAGGTGAGAGTGTTGACGAGGACAAGGCTGGAGATCACTCTGTCATGCTGATTGAGTTAGAATAACAGACTGGAAGCTTTAAAAGGAGGGTGGTGCCCTCATTGTTCTTCCTCTGTTAACCATGGTTACCTGCAAGGAAACACGTGCCGTCATCATTGCTTTGCACAAAAAGGGCTTCACAGGCAAGGATATTGCTGCTAGTAAGATTGCACCTAAATCAACCATTTATCGGATCATCAAGAACTTCAAGGAGAGAGGTTCAATTGTTGTGAAGAAGGCTTCCTAGCCTCCCGTGCATACTTTCTGTCCCTAACACTTAAATTAACTAAAATAAAAAATGAAATATATATATATATATATATATATATATTAGTTTTTGTGACAAAACCATTGGTACCATAAGTATAGTTGTTATTCTACTGCTATGTGTTGATAAACAAACTGAAAGGTTGCATACTGCCACCTATAGTATGTTGTTTGAACAGGTATAAAGAAAATGTTTGGCGATTTACTTCCACCTGCAGTTCCACCACGTTTCGCTCTCGGAGCGTTCAGAGCGCACACTGGACGCTCTGGCCGAGGAGTAGGATTGATCCAAGCGTTCTGTCCTAACAACAACACCCAAGCTAACATTGGCTAGCTTGCTAGCTACTTCCAGACACAAATGAGAGAACAGCTCACTCTGACCATTTTATTTGCCCTAGCAGAGCTTTTTAGGCTGTTTTTATGTTATCCAGAGCGTTGGTGACTGCAACTGTGCTACTGGCAACAATTTAATTGCTCATTTTTGCCAACGTTTACTGACACCGGCCATATTCAACGGGTGTTGAGTGTTCGTAAATTAATCAGTTATTCTGCGCTCTGGCACACTCAGATGAGAGTGCTATGAAATCGGAGTAGATAGCCAGAGCGAAAAATACCAGCTACGTCTATCAACAGTTGTCGCATTGACATCATGAACATTCTATTGAAATGGTTACTTGCATAATGGAGTCCAGCTGAACAATGAAGCATAATCCCCAACTCATGACATTACTACTGCAGGTAGCTAACCAACCAGGTTCAATTTTAGCTAGTTAACATTAGGCTATAACTAGACAAGCAAATGGCTCTGAGATATGAATAATACGATCATACACATAACGTTAGCTAGTGAGCCAGCCAGCTAACGTTAGCTAGCTATCTAACAGTACACTTTAACTTGAAATGAAAACAACTTTCTGTCAAAATTAGAAACGTGTAATATCTGAAAATGTAGCTAGCTAGACTATCTTACCCGTATACATCATGGTTGGACGCTTCTCCCTGTCAGTGATGCCATGGTTGCCCTTAGTTTGAAGATGAAATCTGGAGATAGGTGTTTTCTCCATCTCCTTTGCTATCATACTCTAATTCCACTGATTTCAAAACTCAGTCCTCCAGAAAGTGGAGAGCAACACTTATGCAGTTCTTCTAAGCAATACATTTAAAAAAAAGACGTGTTAGACAGGATTACCTGCACACACTGACCAGCTCAAATAGACAGAAGCGTGCTATATGGCAGACCAATCTGATCTCATCTCTCGCCATGTCCAGCCCACGCATTATCTCAGTCAATCATGGCTAGCAGGAAGTTTGCTGTCGTTTTCAGTGGCCAAACCAATTAGGCTCGTAATTAAGAAGGAAAGAAATTCCACAAATTCACTTTTAAGAAGGCACACCTGTTAATTGAAATGCATTCCAGGTGACTACCTCATGAAGCTGGTTGAGAGAATGCCAAGACTGTGCAAAGCTGTCATCAAGGCAAAGGGTGTCTATTTGAAGAATCGCAAATATAAAATATATTTTGATTTGTTTAACAACATGATTCCATATGTGTTATTTCATAGTTTTGATGTCTTCACTATTATTCTACAATGTAAAAAATAGTAAAAATAAAGAAAAACACTTGAATGAGTAGGTGTGTGTCATGGATCCCCCCTGTACTGCTGCTCATTCTGTTCACCAGTTCCGGAGGTCTACGTCACCGGCTTTCTAGGCATCACTGACATGGATCATTACAACCAACCCCGGACTGTCTTGTTTCATTACGCACACCTGGTTCCCATTCCCCCTGATTAGTATGTGTATACAGTGGCTTGCGAAAGTATTCACCCCCCTTGGCATTTTTCCTATTTTGTTGCCTTACAACCTGGAATTTAAATGGTATTTGGGGGGGTTGTATCATTTGATTTACACAACATGCCTACCACTTTGAAGATACACTTTTTTTAAATTGTGAAACAAAAAAGAAATAAGACAAAACAACAGAACTTGAGCGTGCATAACTATTCACCCCCCCCCCCCCCCCCCAATGTCAATACTTTGTAGAGCCACCTTTTGCAGCAATTACAGCTGCAAGTCTCTTGGGGTATGTCTCTATAAACTTGGCACATCTAGCCTCAGGGATTTTTGCCCATTCTTCAAGGCAAAACTGCTCCAGCTCCTTCAAGTTGGATGGGTTCCGGTGGTGTACAGCAATCTTTAAGTCATACCACAGATTGGTATTGAGGTCTGGGCTTTGACTAGACCATTCCAAGACATTTAAATGTTTCCCCTTAAACCACTCAAGTGTTGCTTTAGCAGTATGCTTAGGGTCATTGTCCTGCTGGAAGGTGAACCGCCATCCCAGTCTCAATTCTTTGGAAGACTGAAACAGGTTTCCCTCAATAATTTCCCTGTATTTAGCGCCATCCATCATTCCTTCAATTCTGACCAGTTTCCCAGTCCTTGCCGATGAAAAACATCCCCACAGCACGATGCTGCCATCACCATGCTTCATTTTGGGGATGGTGTTCTCGGGGTGATGAGTGGTGTTGGATTTGCGCCAGACATAGCGTTTTCCCACATGCCTTTTGGCGAAGACCAAACGTGTTTGCTTATTGTTTTCTTTAAGCAATGGCTTTTTTCTGGCCACTCTTCCGTAAAGCCCAGCTCTGTGGAGTGTACGGCTTAAAGTGGTCCTATGGACAGATACTCCAATCTCTGCTGTGGAGCTTTGCAGCTCCTTCAGGGTTATCTTTGGTCTCTTTGTTGCCTCGCTGATTAATGCCCTCCTTGCCTGGTCCGTGAGTTTTGGTGGGCGGCCCTCTCTTGGCATGTTTGTTGTGGTGCCATATTCTTTCAATTTTTTAATAATGGATTTAATGGTGCTCCGTGGGATGTTAAAAGTTTCGGATATTTTTTTATAACCCAACCCTGATCTGTACTTCTCCACAAGTTTGTCCCTGACCTGTTTGGAGAGCTCCTTGGTCTTCATGGTGCTGCTTGCTTGGTGGTGCCCCTTGCTTAGTGGTGTTGCAGACTCTGGGGCCTTTCAGAACAGGTGTGTATATATACTGAGATCATGTGACAGATCATGTGACACTTAGATTGCACACAGGTGGACTTTATTTAACTAATTATGTGTCTTCTGAAGGTAATTGGTTGCACCAGATCTTATTTACATTTACATTTACGTCATTTAGCAGACGCTCTTATCCAGAGCGACTTACAAATTGGTGCATTCACCTTATAGCCAGTGGGATAACCACTTTACAATGTTTTTTTTGTTGTTGTTTTTGGGGGGGGGGGGGGGTAGAAGGATTACTTTATCCTATCCCAGGTATTCCTTAAAGAGGTGGGGTTTCAAGTGTCTCCGGAAGGTGGTGAGTGACTCCGCTGTCCTGGCATCGTGAGGGAGCTGGTTCCACCATTGGGGTGCCAGAGCAGCGAACAGTTTTGACTGGGCTGAGCCGGAACTGTGCTTCCGCAGAGGTAGGTGGGCCAGCAGGCCAGAGGTGGATGAACGCAATGCCCTCGTTTGGGTGTTGGGACTGATCAGAGCCTGAAGGTACGGAGGTGCCGTTCCCCTCACAGCTCTGTAGGCAAGCACCATGGTCTTGTAGCAGATGCGAGCTTCAACTGGAAGCCAGTGGAGTGTGCGGAGGAGCGGGGTGACGTGAGAGAACTTGGGAAGGTTGAACACCAGATGGGGCTTCATAGCAAAGGGGGTGAATACATATGCACGCACCATTAAATTACAGGTTGTAATGCAACAAAATAGGAAAAAATGCCAAGGGGGATGAATACCTTTGCAAGGCACTGTAAATAACTTTATATTGGTTGCAAGAATGTTGTATAATAATTTAAATTGAAAAATTCTAAGTTTTGAATCCGGCGTCATTTTGCGTATCAGTTCATAAACCATGTGCCATGGAATCGGTATGTCAAATACAGTGGGGAAAAAAAGTATTTAGTCAGCCACCAATGGTGCAAGTTCTCCCACTTAAAAAGATGAGAGAGGCCTGTAATTTTCATCATAGGTACACGTCAACTATGACAGACAAAACGAGGAAAAAAAATCCAGAAAATCACATTGTAGGATTTTTCATGAATTTATTTGCAAATTATGGTGGAAAATAAGTATTTGGTCAATAACAAAAGTTTCTCAATACTTTGTTATATACCCTTTGTTGGCAATGACACAGGTCAAACATTTTCTGTAAGTCTTCACAAGGTTTTCACACACTGTTGCTGGTATTTTGGCCCATTCCTCCATGCAGATCTCCTCTAGAGCAGTGATGTTTTGGGGCTGTCGCTGGGCAACACGGACTTTCAACTCCCTCCAAAGATTTTCTATGGCGTTGAGATCTGGAGACTGGCTAGGCCACTCCAGGTCCTTGAAATGCTTCTTACGAAGCCACTCCTTCGTTGCCCGGGTGGTGTGTTTGGGATCATTGTCATGCTGAAAGACCCAGCCACGTTTCATCTTCAATGCCCTTGCTGATGGAAGGAGGTTTTCACACAAAATCTCACGATACATGGCCCCATTCATTCTTTCCTTTACACGGATCAGTCGTCCTGGTCCTGTGGTGTATTAACATTATGACTGTTTTGGAGGAACAAAGAGTGTTGTTTTATGATCTTAGTTCAAATGTGGCGTTTGGAGGGTGACGCCCCAGGGGAGACTGGTGATTGGCCAGAAGAGGGAGCCACCCATCTTTTTGCATTGTTTATAAGTAAGGGGCAAGACAAAGAGAGGCAGAGCAGCCATTCTGAGGCGTCGCTCTCCGGGTGTCATGTCACCTGTCACTTATGCTGAAGCTTGTGATCTGAATAAACTTATGATCAAGGATTCAGTATGAGCGGACTCCTTTGTTTATCAGCACTAATTGCCACCACTCACTCGATACGACAGTCCCTTTGCAGAAAAACAGCCCCAAAGCATGATGTTTCCACCCCCAAGCTTCACAGTAGGTATGGTGTTCTTTGGATGCAACTCAGCATTCTTTGTCCTCCAAACACGACGAGTAGAGTTTTTACCAAAAAGTTATATTTTGGTTTCATCTGACCATATGACATTCTCCCAATCCTCTTCTGGATCATCCAAATGCACTCTAGCAAACTTCAGACGGGCCTGGACATGTACTGGCTTAAGCAGGGGGACACGTCTGGCAATGCAGGATTTGAGTCCCTGGCGGCGTAGTGTGTTACTGATGGTAGGCTTTGTTACTTTGGTCCCAGCTCTCTGCAGGTCATTCACTAGGTCCCCCCGTGAATGACTTTTCATTGTGTTTTATTGTTTCCAATACTTGCCTTATATTATCTCCAATGTTTCGTCCATGTACAAAACCTGTCTGATTAGAATGAATAATGTCTTACAATACCTTTTGAATTCTATGCGCTATACATTTTGCTAGAATTCTTGCATCACTGAAGTGTAAGGGACATCCCATTTTTTTAAATGGACTGGATCTTTATATTTCCCACTTGAAATCAAAACCTTATTGTTGAGTGTCTGATAATATACCATTTACATAGGAGTTGTTAAATCATGCTAATAACTGTCCTCTGAGTATATCAAAAAAGGTTTGGTATACCTCAACTGGTTTGCCATCCAGCCCTGGAGTTTTCCCGGACTTAAAGGCTTTAATTGCATCAAGAAGTTCCTCCTCTGTAATTTCGCCTTCACATGAGTCTTTCTGTACGGCTGTTAATTTTACATTATCAATAGAAAAAACATATGCTTAAAGTACTTTGCTTCCTCCAAAATATCATTTGGTGAATCATGGGTGACTCCGTCATTTGTAACCAGTTTCAGTAATTTATTTTTGGTAGCATTTCTATGTTGAAGATTAAAAAGGAATTTGGTGCATTTTTCGCCATATTCCATCCAAGTTTGCTTTATTTTTATAATATATTACACTTGATCTTTCTTGAATATGTTGCTCCATTTCTTTTAGTTTTTCCTCTAACTTATTCTGAGCCTCTATGGTACAGTTTTTATTGATATCTATCTGTTCTGTTAGACCTTCTATGTTTGATTTTAATAAATGCAGAAGGAGCGAGCTGCAAAGTGACAGTCACCTGCTCTGCCACTAGCCTTGCCCCTGTCCAAAGGATAGAGAGGGACAGTAGAGGCAACATAATTCACCAAAGACCTGGACAAAAAATGTCTAAGAAGGCCTCAAGACATGGTAAGTGTTATGTATCTATTTAGTTTTGTAATTTTGTTTACGCATGTAAAGTGAAAAAAAAAAAAATCTAAATAGATACCATATGCCAGTCCTTGCTGCCTCGTTAATTGTATATTATTGTCATCAAAAGTCACAGCAGAGGACATGGACCTTACCGGAACAGGTGACCGTATTGCAGATAATGGCGGGGGTGAGTGTCGCCCTAAGTAGAGCTTGACCCTGGGGCAGGGGTTTCAAACTCATTCCACGGAGGGCCAAGTGTCCGCGGGTTTTTGGTTTTTCCTTTCAATTAAGACCTAGACAACCAGGTGAGGGGAGTTCCTTACTAATTAGTGACCTTAATTCATCCATGAAGTACAAGGGTTGAGCAAAAACCTGCAGACAGTCGGCCCTCCATGGACTGAGTTTGACACGTACCCTAGGGCATCTGACCCTAAAGCAGGGTTTCCCAACCTTCTCCTCTGGCCCCACCTAAACCCTAACCTGCCACACCTGATTTAATTAGTCAAAGACTTGATGATTAGTTGACTTATTGAACCAGGTGTGCCAGTTAAGGGTTCAAACTCAAATTTGAAATGTCTGCAGGGGCCAGAGGAAAGGGTTGGGTAACCCTGCCCTAAAGTAACCTCAAGGGAGATGCCAAGAGCGAGATCTCCCTTGGGGGGTTTCTTAACAGACTTATCAAGGCTAGGATCATTACACTACTCCCTCGGTTCAGAAAACACAACCCATGCCTTAACAGGACGGGCTTTTGACCCTCATGCACTATCTGCTCATCAGAGTAGAAAATGGTAGGAAGGTTTGGAGGGGTATTGACCTGAGGTAGGCTTGAAGCTAGGTCGCTTGACCCTGAGGAAATCACACTACACACAACAACAGCAAGAGAGTAAGGGCCTAGTTAAGGCTAGCGTTGTCGTTCAACTGTCAGGCAGCATGACTACTTTGTTAGGACATTTCTAACTAGTACTAAATACAGTTGCAATATACTGACCAATTTTAGCTGGCTCACTGGCTTTAATTTCAATGTGGGATTAAATACAAAGTAGTGCTATAAAACTTTAAAATCCTCAGATCGATTGACTGTTACCTAAGCCTCTGCCTTGTAGGCATGAACTCTTCGGTTGCATGTATTGAAAATAGATTCAAAATATTATATTACTCCCAAAATAAGAGCTAATGTACATTAAAACCACATAGTTCTGCACTTGTAATTGAATGACATATGTACAATATATCATAATTTTATGACATACAGTACCAGTCAAAAGTTTGGACACACCTACTCATTCAAGGGTCTTTATTTTTACAATTTTCTACATTGTAGAATAATAGTGAAGACATCAAAACTATGAAATAACACATATGGAATAATTTAGTAACCAAAACAGAAAAATCTAAATGTATTTTATATTAAGTAGCCACCCTTATAATTGCATCGTGCATAAGAACAGCCCTTAGCTGTGGTATATTGGCTATATACCACACCCCCTCTGGCTTTATTGCTTAAATCTACAGTCTGTCTAATGACCCTTTTTTATTCAGACGGCAACAAGAGGAGGCATCAGATTCGGATAAATTGTTGAGGACAAGGCGGCCTTGACAGCTGCCATTGTTCAACTTCACGAGCAGCAGGCAGAGTTTAGGCTCCCCACAGTGGATGAGCTGCTCAATACTGACAACTTGGTGTGGCCATGGGAGAGAGTTGGAAACAGTAAGTATATGATTGCAGAAGGTATCTATTGTGATTGAACAATCATTGCTGTTTTTCTGTTATATACCTCTGTGAGTTTACATCTCGTATCACCACAGGCAACAGCCAGCTTACCATCAATAAGGCAATCTTTGACAGACTGATGTTGGTGAACAGACCGCAGGAGATGAAGAGGCACTGGGGGAGCCTACAAAGAGCAGCGGGAACTCTGGATCCGCTGTCCCTACAGCTGCAAGATCAGAGTAAGTTGAGGTTTATACTATTTTTGGACTGAACTTTTGTCTTGCTTTACAAATATCCTCCACACTATTTTGTGTAGTGGAATGGTAAATAATTTACTGCTTTATGTGACTTTTAGGCAATGCAGTGGAGTTGTCAGAGGAAGGGAGGAATGGCCTTACCTGCCTCCTGAAGAGAAGATTGAGTGAACTGACACGAGACCAAGACAACACCAGGAACACCTACCACAAGCTGATTTTGGGAGAATGAACTATTTTTGATGACTGATGAAGATGAAAACAGATAAAGATAGTCCTATTGCTGAGAGCTCAGATGATGACTTTCCTTTCTGAAATCATACACCACCCCTGTCTCTTTCGCTCTGTCTCTCTCTCTCTCCCGCAGGAGAGGGAGAAGGACGCCACCACCTCCCTCAAGAGCAGCCTGGTCTCCCGATGTTGACCCCTGACCTCTGAAACCATCCAGGAAATGTTATTTGCCTGATGACACGCTAGTGGAGAAGGAATGTCTCAATTCAGCACATTTGTTGCCATGTTTCCTCTCCTCACCTCCTCTCCTCTATTTATTCCGGTCCTAGACTATGGAGACATCATCAGTAATTCACAAAATTGGCTGAGGACCTCTTTACTGAGGAATGTGGTTGTTCTTCAGGATTGTTTTTTAAATATTTTCTTGGGAGTATTTTCTATGCTGCCGTGATTGTGTGATTTTTGTGTAATTGTGAGTTGCAAAAGAGTCCTTGGTCTCAATGGGACTGCTAAAATAAATAAAGTAAAGGTCTTAATAAACAAAAGCATTAAGCACTAACAGCTCTGTGTGTGTGTGCTTCAATCGATTACATAGTATGAATGAATTATTTTGATGTAATGAAAAGTGTTAGTGCAGCATTCTGTTTGACTTTAAATCATTTAACAGTGTGTCAACGAAAATCTTATATTGAGTAGAATATACTGTAGCCCAACCCATATATTTCAGCAGTGCATTGTACCCTACACCATTATTTCAAATGGTAGGACATAGGGGCTCTTTCCATGTGTCCTACTGAAGCTTACTGGCTGATGAAGGAGATCATGTAATATGCCTATTTACAGCCGCATATGATTTGATAAAGTTGTTTTACCAAAATGTATTTATGTAAATTGATCTATTCACGGTATTAAAAAATATATAACTATAGCCTACTAAGATATGCACCTGGAACAATGCTGATATAGGTTATGAGCAGTGAGCCTATTACTTATGAGCAGTGGATTGGTCTGAACCACTTTAGTAGGCCTAGTGATTTTATTTTGAGTAATGAGAAAACAATAATCAAAAGTGATGGGAATATTGCATTTTGAAAAGCTAATTGAATATGTAGGCAAATTCTGACATCAGTGGACCTGCGTGAGGGGTAGGGCGTTTTGAAGGGGCTGATACAGTGTTGCACTATTTAGGCAGTGCAGGGCTCCTGTTACTTTCCCCAGATGAAATTGCACGCTTATGTCAGACAGTCAAGGTACGGTAAGTAGCCTACAAGCAACGTGAAAAAAGGATGAAGACCAATTATCTGCCTAACATCCAAACGTGGCTTCACAGCAGCATAAACCACTATAGTCCCCTTTCCATTGTATTACGATTTGTAACAGGGAACAACTGTTTATAGCTTATATTGCCAATTGATCTTCAAATAGGTTACGTAATATAGGCCTATGTGTGATAATAAGCTCATCTTCATTTAGGAGTTTATTATAGGCCTATAAAAGGCTAGGTGTAGCTATATATTTAAATATATATATAGGCCTGTGTGTATATCATCATAGCTTATATACTGTATATATAACCTACCATGCTATTACATTTATTAGCTTACGTGCATTCTTTCTGGAGGCTACCACTGCATCATATTGACATGTGGCATGTTTTGCGACAAGGTGCGTTTATCTGCTTGGGTTCTGTGGGCTACTAACAGAGGGATGTATTTTCTGAAGGTGAAAGCCAAATCATGGCATAGCTGCTTTATTTGGATAGGCGGTGAGAATTCAGTGCATAATTGTCTTGCTTATCAGAAATATTTGGTGCCGAAGACCATGGCAATAGAGGGGCGGTTATGGCCATTATGAGGATAATGGGTATAGGGGTTGAATGGCCATATAAAGGGTTTTTATAAGCATTTACATACTTACACTTGTTTTCTGCCATGAGACTCTATACACCCCTAGAAAGCCTTCTATTTTAACAAGCCATGTCTGGTCATGGAATCCAAAAAATTATATTTTTTGTTTGTTGTAGCTCAGAATTGTGGCTTGGCACAAAATATATTTGGGATGACAGACATATTTGTGCAATCCCATACCCTGCTGGCCATGAGGTAGCACCCCCCAAAGGTGCAATTTATCCAAACTTTAATGATTTGTAACTGAAGAACAGATGAACATATCCTAACATTATTTGACATGAAGGTTTACTAAGGGACTCTAATTAAATCATGATGCTCCCACATGTCAAGCTTGAATATTAATGACTGAAAAACACATTTTAAAAAGTGCACCACTTCAAACATTGAGTTGGCATGTGTAATAATAATAATAATATGCCATTTAGCAGACGCTTTTATCCAAAGCGACTTACAGTCATGCGTGCATACATTTTTGTGTACCGGGTAGTGCTGTGGCTGACCCCCTTAAATAGCTTCCGCCGCACTACTTCCACCTCGTGTCCTTTTCGAGGCGCTGTAGATCCCAGACAAAGAGGATTGGAATGATCCAATTGCTCACATAACCGTGGTTACATACGTAACCTTCGTTATGTAGCACTATATTGGATGACTCCAATATGATATCACAATACCAGATTAATCAGTGAACTAGGTAAGGGCCAGACAGAGAGCAAAGTCCCGTAGGACTGAGCTCAGGGCAGTCATAGTTGCTATGTCCCTCCGTCCCCACTCAGGGAAGCGGAGGCAACACCCAGCACAGCCGTTCCAACCTCATTGGTGTGGGCAACAATGACTCGATAGTACCTAGAAAAAGGTGCTAGACGATGCCCAACTGGCCGAGGCGCAAATGCCATTGAGGGGAACTCCTCGGAGCAGTGCCCACGATGTAGCTACTCCTCTAGTAGAATGTGCCACTACAGCAGACGGCAGAGGTCGGCTGGCCAGTTGATATTCTGTAGTAATAGTGTCCACAATCCAATGTGAGAGTCTCTGTAGCAATAGGCTCTGGCCAAGAACTCTCTCACCATAGTAAACAAATAGCCGATCATACTGTCGTATTGCCTGTGTCTGTGTAATGTAAGTGTCTAAGGCCCTGACCCGGGCAGAGCACACTTGGGGAAAAAAAAAACACCCAGCTAACCCGCGGGAGGAGCATATGCGGACAACTGTAAGAGCCGGTTCACATGTTTGTCAAACAGGACCTTTGGCAAGAATGAGGGGTTAAGACGGAGGGTGACACTCCTCTTGTCTGGACCCATTCTGAAAAACATTCAGTGCTCACTGAAAAGGCATAAAGTTAATTCACCCTCTTAGTGGAGGTAATAGCCAACAGGAATGCCACCTTCATGGATAGGTGCTTCAAAGTCATCGACTCTAGAGGCTCGAGGGCGGCTTAGCAAGCACTGACAGCACCATGTCAACGTTCCAGTTTGGCACCGAGCAGGCCATTGCTGGACACAGACGTCGAACTCCCTTCATAAATTTGGAGAGCAATGGGTTGCCAGCCATGGGTCCCACTTGGCCTTCGTCATGGCATGCCGAGATAGTGGCTAAATACACTCTCAATGTGGATGCCGCTCGGCCCGCATCGAGCAGTGACTGTGAAAACCGTAAAACCGTTTTCACATATGGTTCTCAAACCAGGTACAGAATATGCACCACCACATTTTGATATGATGCATTAGTGGAAGAAACCATGGCGCTCTGCAACGTGTTCACCACATTGTCCTGAAGGCCTAGACTGGTCCACTAACGCCTCTCAGAGGCCAAGCCCGAAGCCTGAAGAGAAGGTCGGGCCTCAGGGGCAGCTGCCATGGGGTCCCCGAGAGGATAGACAACAGAAGGCTGAACAGTGGTGGTCTCGGCCAGCATTGAGCTATCAAGAGCAGCTGATGGCCAGTCAAGATGACTAGCGTAGCTGTGATCAGGGGAAATGGTGGGAAAGCGTAAAGCGGCGTTGCCGGCCAATCGTGTGCGAGGGCGTCCAGACCCATAGGGTCCGACATCGAGAACCAGCTGGGGCAATGAGTGTTCTCCTTAAATGCAAACATGTCCACCTGTGCTCTCCCGAACCTGTCCCAAAGCTGTAGCCCCACCTGAGGGTGTAGAATCTAGCCATACTGGAAATTGTAGTTTATCTCTGTGGGAAGAAGAGATAAGTAGTGTATACCCTGTATTATAACAAAGAATATGGCAACGCTAGCTACACACTGCGTAAGACCAGCAGTGTAATCTAGCTGTTATGTGAGTTTCTAAGGGAAACTAGGATAGTTACTGTCTGTACTATACACTAATGTAACAAAACTATAGTAGACCCAGCTATATACTGAAACCCTCAGTGTAATAGATCTGAGATGTGAGTTTCCAGGGGAAACTAGGATAGTTACTGTCTTAACTGTAAGTACAACAGAAAACTAGTAACCCCAGCTACACACTGTGCAAGACCGCAGAGTAATAGCTGAATAGTGAGTTTCCAAGGATAGTCACTGGAAACTAGCATAGTTACTTTATGTAGCCTACTGTAAGTAGTGCAACAGAAAAACTATAGTAAACCCAGCTACACAATGTGTGAAAAAAACAGTAGTATAATAGAGATGTCAGTTTGCAATTAAGGGATAGTTACTGTCTGTACTGTAAAGTAGTGCTACAGAACTATAGTAAACCCAGCTACACACTGAAACCCTCAGTGTAATAGAGCTGAGATGTGAGTTTCCAAGGGAAACTATGATAGTTACTGTCTGCACTGTAAAATAGTGTAACAAATACTATCGCAAGCCAGCAACTTTGTGAAAAAAACACCAGTGTAATGAAGCACCAGTGTAATGAAGCCAACAGTCCATAGTATACACTGCACAATGCTGTACGATAGTATAAAATGGAACCTACAGTATCAGCCTTAGTCTCATACACTATCTGAAGGAGAGGAGACCTGAATGGCTGTACCTTTTCTTTGTGGAAAGAATTAAGCCAACAGTGTAATATACTGTTTATAGTAAACACTGAGTAATACTGTATAATAGTAAAGATTACTACGGACCCAGTATCAGCCTTTGTCTGAATGATGGAGAGGAGACATGAATGGCTATAACTTTTCCTTGTTGAAAAATAATTAAGCCAACATTGTAAACTGCCTGACCGTGAAGGGGCAGGGCATTCTACCTCACACACGTTTATAGCTTATTTCTTGCTTCATATGTGTGGGTCGGCTGTAACTCGGGCCAAGTTTATAGCTTATCTCTTGCTATATATATGTGGGGGTGCTGGTTGGCAGGACTTAAGGGAAAGTGTGTTTATAACCGTGCTTAGTCCTGCAATGGTCACCTCTTGTTAAGCTAGCTACCCTATACACTGTAGCTTGTTTACTGTGGAACACACAAGAGTCTATAGGCAAGATGGATCCGCCCTGTGAGAGATGAAACGTGGTGCGCCTCGCGACACCTAGCTCATTCTCAGGGGAGAACTACAAGCCCGCTGGAGCGAAACATACACAGTCTCCCGATCTTGCGGGGTAGGCGCGGTCCCTGAACCCGAAGGCTATATCCAGGAGGGTTCCAGTGGACAGACAAGTCACACAGACAACTAAGACAAACCCTCATTGCCGCAATAATGGTAGACCAAACCGAGTATCGCCCAGGTTGGTACACTGTCACAAGTAATAAAAACAAGGATGAAACCCAAACGAGATGGAACAAGCCAAACCGAGTGGGGGGACAGCAGAGTATCCTGATGGAGAGGCTAGCTAGCTAGCTGCTCCAGTATTGAATAGCTGCGGGTATACTTCTGCGCTTGTACACTCTAACATAGAGCTCTTACCAAGCGAATCGTCTCTGGAATGAGCCGAGAAAAGGAAGAGGTGGAAGTAGTGCGGTGGCAGCTATGTAAGTAGGTCAGCAGGCGGTCATGGACACTGGTGGGTACATACACGCGCCCCGGAGGGGCGTTGGCAGGCGCTGGGTACTCCTGAGTCGCCAGGCGGATGTCTTTGTCTACATCCCAAATGACAGGTGCAACAATGAGAGACGGGGGCAGGTTAGGACCCCCCAGATCCTTCCTTTCTCCGGTATGGTGCATCCTGGAGAGGTCGTCGGCTTTCACATTCTGGGATCCTGGGCGGTAGGACAGAATGAACTGAAAGTGAGTAAGAAATTGGGCCCACCTGGCTTGACGAGAGTTCATCTGTTTCGCTGCCCATATGTGCTCCAAATTCCGGTGGTCAGTAAGAATCCGGAATGGATGGACTGCACCCTCCAGTGCACGCTCATTACAGCCGGAAGACGCCGCCACCGTGCGTAAGCTCAGAGGGTACTCAGACGCGGGCCCCTCTCCCTATTGTAGCTGGAGGAGACGCTCACCCCCGTCCTTCCCTCCGTGGGATGATCAAACACCGCCCTGAACCGAGCGAGGAAGGTGGAGTAGGAAAGCGCCGCGGCCTCACCTTCTTCCCAGACTGCCGTGGCCCAATCCAGCGCCTTTCCTTTAAGTAGCGAAATCACCAGCGCTATCCTGGCTTGGTCAGATTGATATGCCCCAGGCTGACGTGCCAGATAAAGTGAAACCTGTAGCAGGAAGCAGCTACACCGGTAAATAAAGTCTGTTCTATGCACCAGTGACCGTGCAGGGCTCAGTAGAACTAAGAGGACTCATTGATAGTGGTTCAATGGCCTGTGCGTTAAGTGAATCTGCCGAGCATTCATTGCTTCAAAAACATGTCTTAACTGAAAGCTTGAAGATGTCTACTCCTGTAGTACTCATTGGATGTGGAGGGCAACAGGTCGATCCCAAATGTGAATATGAGCTCCATATCTAATTAATGAACTGCAAGATGCTGGTGCCAGTCTTAGTTGTGCCAGGGAAAACTGATGACGTGATCATTGGAACAAATGTACTGAAACATGTCCTCCATCAACTGAAAAGTACAGAGGGATATTGGAAAACAATATCACAATCAGCCAATGGCCTTTCTGATTAATCAGGTGCACTTCCAAGCATACTGGCAAATGTTGACCGTTGGCAAGGAAGTAAAATCCCTGAAAAACAAGTTTCCACTGTCTTTCTCAACAAGTGTGTGAAACTATCCCCAAAACATGAACACTTAGTCTGGGGTAGGCTGAAAGGAAAAGGGCCCTTTTCCATTGGCAGTACTGTTATTGTAGAGCTCACAACGTCCCGAGCAGCACAGAGGAGTGTGTTAGTGGGTCATACTGTGTGCCCACTGTGGGGTGACAAATGGATCCCCATGAAGGTGGTTCATCTCCAAGACCGCCCGGTTACACAGAAGCGCAATGCAAAACTGGCAGATGTATACCCATGTATAGCATTAGAAGACCTGGAGTTAAACAGCAGCTGCTGTGGACAATGTGATGATAAACAAGATGTCACACATAATGTCATTGGAACCACAACTGAACAGACAGCCAAACGCACATATGCTGATGTGTTGAAAGAAATGGGTCTGACTGATGTTGACATTGCCTCCTGTGAAGTATCAGATGAATGGAAAAACAAGATGGCAGACCTGGTTATGAAATACGACAGCAAATTTTCCAGAGGGAAACTGGACTGTGGCGAAGCAAGACAAAATATGAAAGGCCTTTCAGACTTCCATGTGACTTCCAAAAACGTAATCAAACCTTGGAGGAAATGGAAGGACGTGACATTCTCAGGAAATCGAATAGTGAGTGGGCATCCCCTCTCGTTCTTGTCTGGAAACCAAATGGTGAACTCAGAATCTGTACAGATTTCCGATGGCTCAACACGAGAACTGAGAAGGATGCTTATCCCCTACCAAATCAAGCCGATGCACTGGCGTCATTGGGCGGAAACTGCCTTTTCAGCACAATGGATCTGACATCGGGATTTTACAATATTCCCATACATGAACAGGATCGTAAATACACAGCCGTTACCACACCAGGGCCTTTTCAAATATAACAGAATGGCTCAGTTGCTCTGCAACAGCCCAGCTACATTGGCCAGGATGATGATGTCAATCTTTGGGGACCAGAACTATCTCTCCCTTTTGTGCTATCTAGATGACTTACTAGTCTTTGGTAAAAATGAACAAGAAGCACCTGAACGGTTGGAGATGGTTTTCAGTAGACTCTCAAACAACAACTTGAAGCTTCACCCAAAGAAGTGCCACTTCCTTAGGCATTCTGTGAAATTCTTGGGCCATGTGATACCTCATGGGATCCAGACTGACGAGGGAAAAGTGACGGCCATCAGTGAGATGACATCCGCTGATCTCATGGATATGGATGGGAAAACCCTGCACTGAAGAGGGTCCAGTCATTTCCCGGAATGATTAACTGTTACTCCCACTTTATCAAAGGGTTTTCAAAAATCGGCAAGCCACTGTACTGTTTAACAGAGTAGGCCGTCCTGGAGGCTGACAACTGAAGACAGGACGAGTGAGTGTAAACTTGCCTTTGATGAGTTAAAAGCAGCTGTGATAAACGCTGTAGTTTTAGCGCACCCAGACTTCAGTAAACCCTTCATACTTTCGACTGATGCTTCAATTTACGGCCTAGGTGCTGTTCTGAGCCAGATCCCAGAGGGCGAGAGTAAAAGTAGACCCATTGCGTTTGCTAGTAAATCCCTCAGCAAATCCCAAGCAAGATATCCAACCCATCGTCTAGAGTTTCTTGCATTGAAATGGGCTGCATGTGAATATTTTTGTCACTGGCTAAAGGGTGCCCAGTTTACTGTCCTGAAGCCTAAACTTGATGCCTGCGAGCAGAGGTGGGTGACGAAGCTAGCCCCGTATGACTTTGATCTGAAATACATATCTGGGCCACAGAACATACCCGCCAACTTACTCAGCCGTGTACCATTCGTCAGGGATGGTACCACTGAACAAGTCACAGCAGAGAATATACAAGAGCTCCTCTTGAATCGATTAAGACAAGTGCGCCACTAGAGTTGGTCTGTATCAATTTCTGGTCGGCTGAAGGAAAGGATGGAGAGAGTATTGACATACTAGTAGTAACAGACCATTTTACCAAAGTAGCTCTTGCCTTCCCTTGCACAAATCAGACAGCAAAACAAGTTGCCCAGAAACTGTGGAACAACTTTTTCTGTATTTACAGTTTTCCTCTGCGTCTTTTAAGCGACCAAGGGGACAACTTTGAGAGCAAGCTGATATCAGAGCTAATGGACCCGGCAGGAGTGAATAAATCTCACACAACTCTGTATCACCCAATGTACAATGGGCAAACAAAGATTAAATCGTACTTTGGGGAATATGATTTGAGCCTTGCCTCCACGGACGAAAGAGAAATGGCCTCACGTTTGCATATAACTGTACCGTACATGAGACAACCGGGTTCGCCCCATTTTCCTAAATGTTTGGGTGGACCCCACAGCTACCGGTCGATGCTATGTTTGAAGTATTCTGAGAGACGAGACCGTTTTGGGCTACAGCGAATTTGTAGACTCCTTTCAAAGAGATCTTCAGGAGGCAGTGCGTGACGCACAGAAGAACACATCAAAAGGCACAGAAGAAGCAGGAAAGATAATATGTTAAGAAGGTGAGAGGATGCACACTGGAGGTCGGTGACAAAGTTGTCTTAGTCAACCAGAAAGAACTGGGCAAACGGAAATTGGCAGATGTGTGGGAATCTACCATCTATGTCATCAGCTGGAGCAACCCAGATCTGCACATCTACAGAGTAGTCAACCCTTCCACAGACAAGAGCACGGTTGTACACCGCAACTTCTTACTCCTGTGAACTTTCTTCCGATTGGAGAGGCTGAAGAGGATACAACCGTTCCCTCCATCCTTTCAGAGGAGAGTTTTGCAGATGCCAGAACTATGAGACCAAACCACTACTGGATGTGGATGGGGGCAGTGATGACCAGAGAACTGCAGTCTGGATCCTCCGCAGTCAGTCCAAAAGTATTCAATGATGCTATGGACGCCTCCGGGTCCTCGTTGATAGGACAAAAGAGTAATGGAGAAACCGAGTCAATGGGAGATGCTGAATATGAGCAGGAATCTAGAAGAAGTGACTCTGGTCACATGGAGCATTCCCGAATTTCCGAGCATTAGTGACAGAGACCCAGAAGGAGACCCTTCCCACTCTGAGGATGATAGCTTGAACCCTTGGCTGATGAGATAGAAACACCCTCCAAGAGCAGTATAAGGGTCAGTGACTTTGTCCCAAGTGATCAAGTTCAAACAAGCAAATCGCCCACCCGGAATAGTACCAGGATCAGTGAAGTTGGCCCAAGTGAACAGGCCCGAAGCAGCAGGCTATCTCCCCTAAAAGACAGTGTTAAGGACAACTCCCTCGATACAGTAAATTCACAAAGCTCTAAGAATCCTTTAAGGGAGGGTAGTGTGACATGTACAAGTACAGAAGGGTTGTTAGACCAGTAAAGAGACTTGTTGACGCTATGAAAATGCTTGTTAGACACGTTATTCCTTTGTACAATGTTTTGTACAGTCCTATGGACAGCCCATGGCTAAGGTTTACCCCTTCAGGTTTTCTTTAACAGGTTTAAAGTCCCCGCCCTAGTAATGTGTATTTAAGGTCTGTATGGGTTGATGGAATTCTGAGGGGGTGAGTGTGACAAAGTAAAAATTTAGAGTTTCCATCAACCTCGCTCGCACTGCGCTCAATGTAGATATCAAAGAACACCGCCGTTCACGGGCAGAGTAGTGGGTGAAACCATTCACTTCAGAAAAAGGTGTGATATTAATAAAGTTTCCTTTCATTATGTGTTGTCGAATTCATAAAAATATTTGCTGCCATTGTTGTAAGGTTGGCAATACGAGAGGTCTTCAGACATACCTTTTTTTTTTTTTTCTAGAAAGAACAGCTAGTGGGTTTTGACTGCTTCTCTCCTATTTGGAAAGTTGGTCTGCCTGCTCTTCAGTCTGAGAGAGATATTCTGAGAGCAGGTTCATGTATCCTTCCTCTGTACATAAAAACTGTTTAAAACTGTATAACACAATAGTGTCTTTGGAAAACTGGTTAATATATCCCAAAGTCAATAGTGAATGTGACTATGTATATATTTATTTATAATATGGACTTGGTCTTTTACCCTATTTGGTAAAAGACCAAGTCCATATTATGGCCAGAACAGCTCAAATAAGCAAAGAGAAACGACAGTCCATCATTACTTTAAGACATAAAGGTCAGTCAATATGGAACATTTCAATAACTTTTCTTCAAGTGCAAGCACTATGATGAAACTGGCTCACATGAGAACCACCACAGGAATGGAAGACCCAGAGTTAACCCTCAGAAATTGCAGCCCAAATAAATGTTTCACAGAGTTCAAGTAACAGACACATCTCAACATCAACTGTTCAGAGGGGACTGTGTGAATCAGGCCTTCATGGTCTAATTGCTGCAAAGAAACCACTACTAAAGGACACTAATAATAAGAAGAGACCTGCTTGGGCCAAGAAACACGAGCAATGGACACTAGACCGGTGGAAATGTGTCCTTTGGTCTGGTGTCCAAATTTTAGATTTTGGTTCCAACCGCCGTGTCTTTGTGAGACGCGGTGTGGTTGAACGGACGACCTCCGCATATGTAGTTCCCACTGTAAAGCATGGAGGAGGAGGTGTTATGGTGTGGGGGTGCTTTACTGGTGAAAATGTCTGTGATTTATTTAGAATTCAAGGCACACTTAACCAGCATGGCTACCACAGCATTCTGCAGCGATATGCCATCCCATCTGGTTTGGGCTTAGTGGGGCTATCATTTGTTTTTCAACAGGACAATAACCCAACACACCTCCAGGCTGTGTAAGGGCTATTTTACCAAGAAGGAGAGTGATGGATTGCTGCATCAGAGGAACTTGCCTCCACAATCCCCCGACCTCAACCCAATTGTGATGGTTTGGGATGAGTCGGACCACAGAGTGAAGGAAAAGCAGCCAACAAGTGCTCAGCATGTGTGGGGACTCCTTCAAGACTGTTGGAAAATCATTCCAGGTGAAGCTGGTTGAGAGAATGCTAAGAGTGTGCAAAGCTGTCATCAAGGAAAATGGTGGCTATTTGAAGAATCTAAAGTAATCGGTGACCATTTTAGAAAATCATTGCTGCTTGTAGCATATAACTGATGCATCGTGGTCTTATGCTGCCATCTATTGGAAATATTTAGCAATTAAAAGTTATTAATTCACATGAGGCAGCTGAGAAATAAATTGTATTTTTCTTATTAATTCCTGAGATCAGTCTCAAACCTGCCCCACCTATCCCATGCCAATTGCTGGACTTTCACATAGAGGTTACTAGGTCACACCCAGTTCAAAACACATAAAAGTGGCTTGATTATCAAGTGTTCTGCCTTGCAATAATAAATATAATAAAATAACTAATAACAAAAAATAAATGCTTACATACGTTTCAATTTTTTTTAAATAACAATGAAAATGCTATTTAGTAATACAATGGTATTTACTAACATAATATTATTATTAAAATAGTTTCTAATAGTGTTCTTGGCTACCCTACCCTAGAATTAGGGTTAAGGCTAAATTAGGTTATACCTAGGGTTAGGGGTTAGGGCTAAACTAGGTTATACGTAAGGTTAAGGCTAAACTAGGTTACACCTAGGGTTAGGTTTAGGTTTTCCCACGGGGGGCCAGTATGAAAAATATATGCACTCACTAACTGTAAATCGCTCTGGATAAGAGCGTCTGCTAAATGACTAAAATGTAAATGTGAATGTAGGGGTTTTAAGGCAAAAAACAGCAAGGGTTTATAGCTCTCTTGCTCCTCCCTGTGGCCTTCTGCGGTACTATATACCTCCTTTGCGACACTTGCTAGACTCATAATATGAGGCAGCAACTGCTACAAATCAATGAGCTAGACCTATCCATTTGGTTTGCAACTCAGTGAACTTGCGCAGCATTCCCTCAATTCGATGCCTACTAACGAACAGATTTTGATGCATATCAAATTTACAACAAATCGTAAAAAAAGAGAATAAAACGACTCAGGATATGACCCAGATGCAGACACAGGAGACGGAAGGTTCAATACACAGAGTAGTTTATTAAACCACAGGAGGCAGGCAAAGAGCAGGTCAAGGACAGGCAGAGGTTCGTAACCAGTTCCGAGTCTGATGGGTACAGGGAGGCAGGCAGGCTCAGGGTCAGGGCAGGCAGAAGTTCATAAACCAGGTCAGAGTCAGATAGGTACAGGACAGCAGGCAGGCTCGGGGTCAGGGCAGGCAGAATGGTATGGCAGGTGGGCTCAGGGTCAGGGCAGGCAGAAAATGGTCAGAACCGGGAGGACTAGAAAACAGGGCCTAGAGAAAACAGGAATACAGAAAAACACGCCGGTAGCCTTATGAGACAAGACGAACTGGCAACAGACAAACAGAAAACGCAGGCATAAATAAACAGGGGATAATGGGGAAAATGGGAGACACCTGGAGGGGGGTGGAGACAAGCACAAGACAGGTGAAACAGATCAGGGTGTGACAGAGAAGGGTTATTTCTTGATTAAAAAATGTCTTCTGGCAGTTTAAATCGCCCACATCTTGAAAAATATTTCAGGGACATGTGTTTTGTTTAGGTTTTACACCTTTTTCAGAAAGAAATATATGGTTAACCATGATCAGAAAATGTTTAATGTTTGATGGCTATGCACCAGCTATCTCTAGCACTGTGGGTCACCACAACGTGTACCCATGTGAACAGTGAGCTCATGCACTCACGAAGTAGCAGTAGCCGTAGCCGTAGCCGTAGCCGTAGCCGTAGCCGTAGCCGTAGCCGTAGCCGTAGCCGTAGCCGTAACCTGACGTACACCGCCAAGGTTAACAATAGGGAAGCTGGCATTGTGACGTAGAACAATCGGAAGGCGAGTTAGTGCCACGCCAGTGCTCAATATAACTAATAGGTAATGGCAGGGTGAAAAATGCCCTAAAATAAGGCCTGTTTTTTCGCGATTACTTCAAAACTACGGCAAGCAGCTGGGATGCTTGCTTCAATATCCATTGCATCACGGTTAACAACCGCTACCCACTCCATCTTTTTTTTTTATATCTCAGGGGAAAGGTTTGGAATACAAAAGTTGAATGAAAACACACATACACCTACATATTAACACACATAAACAGTACACCCTCCATATAATTCATATCATAGTACTGTGGAGTTATTTTTACTTGCACACAATATAGCCCCTAGGGGTCCACGACCCTGTAGTCCCTCAACCCAACACACCCCACTCAGCTTTAGGATCTTAGTGAAACATACATTATTGGTTTCAGGTGTATTAGGCCAAGGCCAGCAGTACAGCAGACCCCCAGGGCCAGGACTGAGCAGCCCAGCAGCTAGAGATTGCCTAAATAGGTATCTCCCCTGACGTGGGCATGTTTTCAATACAGACTCCTTTTGTTGTACAGTATTCCATATAAGGCATCCAACCAGACCTTATGAAAGTTGCACTGTATACCCTTAATCTTAAAATAAATCTAGTGATAATGTACATAACTTGACATTTCTTCTATACAATGTGGGAGGATAACCAACCTTCCAATTCATGGCAATGCATTTATTAGACACTATAAATGATAGGTTACACAGTTTCTACTGATAACAGTCTCCAGTAGCAACATTTCCAAGCAAACAAAAACAGGGAGAAGGGAGAATCTGTAGACATGCTGAGGTAAAAGAACATACTCTTTCAGCCAGCCTTCACAAGACTACAACATATGCAAATATGTCCCCTTTTGTGCTTTACACCTCTAGCAGAATAATACAATTTCTGAGTGCATGATTTTCAGTTTCACTGGCATATAGTACGTTCTATGGATGGTCTTAAACTGCAGTAATTTATGTCTGAGATTATATGAACATGACTGTGGCATTAGTTCCTATTCATGTTTGTGGAAGAGTCACGTCCCTGTGAGGAGAAACCGTTTGTGTCTCCCCTGACTCACCAGACACCTCAGAGGTCATGGGCACAGTCTCTGTGACCTGGTCTGGTGTCGTTGTGTTTGTCACTAGCTGTAGATTGCGCCTGTTCCTTCTGAACTGCCCCCCTTGGGCAGTTTCCACCCGGTATGACCATGGGGTGGAGCTGGGGCCTTGAACAACAGCTGGTGTCCTCCAGTGTTTTTGTCCATCAAGTTTCATGAGCACTGTGTCCCCAGGGCTCAGTAATGGAAGGTTTCTAACTCCATTCCTGCAGTCGTAGTAAAACGCCTGCTTCCAGTTTGCAGCAGCATTTGCCTGTCTGACCTTTTCCTGGTCAGGCCAGTTTGGTTTCAGATTCTCTTCCAAGGAAGTGACAGTTGTCCTGATCCTTCTCTCTATAATAAAGTATAGTGATTATTTTCCACATCACATGCTTTACGGTGGGAACTACACATGCGGAGATCATCTGTTCACCCACACCGCATCTCACAAAGGCACAGCAGTTGGAACCAAAAATCTCCAATTTGGACTCCAGACCAAAGGACAAATTTCCACCGGTATAATGTCCATTGCTCGTGTTTCTTGGCCCAAGCAGATCTCTTCTTCTTATTGGTGTCCTTTAAGTAGTGGTTTCTTTGCAGCAATTCGACCATGAAGGCCTGATTCACACAGTCCCCTCTGAACAGTTGATGTTGAAATGTGTCTGTGACCTCTGCAGCAGAGGTAACTCTGGGTCTTCCATTCCTGTGGCGGTCGTCATGAGAGCCAGTTTCATCATAGCGCTTGATGGTTTTTGCGACTGCACTTTCAAAGTTCTTGAAATGTTCCGTATTGACTGACCTTCATATCTTAATGGACTGTCGTTTCTCTTTGCTTATTTGAGCTATTCTTGCCATAATATGGACTTGGTCTTTAACCAAATAGGGCTATCTTCTGTATACCCACTCTACCTTGTCACAACACAACTGATTGGCTCAAACACATTAAGATGGAAAGAAATTCCACAAATTAACTTTTAAGAAGGCACACCTGTTAATTGAAATGCATTCCAGGTGACTACCTCATGAAGCTGGTTGAGAGAATGCCAAGAGTGTGCAAAGCTGTCATCAAGGCAAAGGGTGTCTATTTGAAGAATCTCAAATATAGAATATATTTTGATTTGTTTAACACTTTTTTGGTTACTACATGATTCCATATGTGTTATTTCATAGTTTTGATGTCTTCACTATTATTCTACAATGTAAAAAATAGTAAAAAATAAAGAAAAACTCTTGAATGAGTAGGTGTGTCCAAACTTTTGACTGGTAGTGTATATAGCCACACCCTCGAGCCCTTGCAGAGTTTCATTCATTTTCCTTTGTAAATTCTCGTAGGCACTGGTTATCCCGAACGGGAGATGTTTGAAGTGGTATCTCCCAAAAGGGGTAATGAAAGTAGTCAGCTTGCTGCTCTCCTCATGTAGCGGCACACCATTCTGTCGGCTCGGTTACTTTTACCGCTATGTCCTCGGTTTCCATGCGATTTAGCTCCATTTTCACTTTAGCGGCAGTGGTACTCGCCTGGCTGCATGTACTACGTATGGCTGGCCTTCCTCCTTTAAGACTATTTTCACTGGTTCAGTTTTTAGTTTCCCGCAAGACCCGAAAAACATCACTGACCTCGTTTATGTGCTTAACCAGGCCCATATATGCAGCAGTTGCACGTTTAAGCAGATTGTTGACACTCCCTCCTGGTATCACGTACACAAGGAAACTGTACTGTTGTCCCTTGTAGCTAGTGTTAGCCTGAAACTGGCCTAGACACTTTAACTCGCCCCCTGGGCTGCTTAGACGCACTTCAGCGGGGTGCAATTTTCTCCTCGGTGAGAGTTGCTTAAAAGTCTCTTCACTAATAATGCTTGCGTCTGCGCCTGTGTCTGTTTTAAAGCTTGTAGGGTTGTCCCCTATGTTGAGCAGTACAGTTTTTCTCCCTAGCCTCCTTGCTAACTGAGCCCAGAAAATGGACTTGATCTATCTCTTCTGTGATCTCCCTCACAGATTGTGGTTTGCTTTTACACACACGTTTCCAATATCCTTTCTTATTACAGTTGTTGCAAGTGCTTTTGAATGCTGGGCATCTTTCCTGGTTAGCATGCCTGCTTTTACCACATCTTTCACATTACTTTGCATTGTGGCTTGTTTTAGCGCCGCCATGTCCTTGACTCACGCCCCTTTTCTCCCCGTAGCTCTCTCTCGTCCTAGCAGAGCTGCTGCTAGCTACATAATGTACTAGCCCGTGCTGCGGTTCCCCAGTCTGCAAGCTAATCTGCCTAGCAACATCCTCAGACTGCCGCAGTTGTTGAATAGCCTGTGCTACCGTCAATGTCGGCATCAACTGTAACTTTTGAGAGAGTTCTTTGTCTGTGATGCCCACTACTCTCGGATAGGTTCATCCCTTTTAGCACCGAAATCACAGTTCTCAGCTAGCTCATAAAGAGCTATGATGTACATTTCTGCCTTTTCTCTCTCTCTTTGGCAAAAACATGCCCGCTCGCGAATGAGATTCCGTGAAAGTTTGTTTTATCCTCCTCCTGAGCTAATTTAAATGAGCTGAGTATTTTCTCTGCCTCACTGCCCATTGCGTAGATTAGCGAACTGACCTGGATGACTGCATCATCATTGTCCAGTTTTGTAGCAGTCCTGAAACTGCAGAATCTCTGTCCCAACTCCGGCCATTCTTTTTTTTTTTTTTTTCATTTAGCAGATGCTCTTATCCAGAGTGACTTACAGTTAGTGAGTGCATACATTTTTTCATACTGGCCCCCCGTGGGAATCGAACCCACAACCCTGGCGTTGCAAGCGCCATGCTCTACCAACAGAGCT
This sequence comes from Coregonus lavaretus, assembly GCF_964263955.1. Lineage (NCBI taxonomy): Eukaryota > Metazoa > Chordata > Actinopteri > Salmoniformes > Salmonidae > Coregonus > Coregonus lavaretus. The sequence continues at coordinate 34,573,338 of NC_139990.1, forward strand.
ACACAGGGCTATTCTGCGGGGCTTTCAAACTTTAATTGCTCTGGTGGGTTGAACTTGGGCATTTCGTCTACTACTTCTGAGACCATGTAATGATCTTGGTTATATCTAAATATAAGAGACTTTATCCCTAGGTTATTTTCAATGTGTTACCACATTTAATAACATAAACTCCAAGTTACAAATGTACAAATGACATGCGACTGAATGCTAAGTAGCCATGTTCCCAACTGCCCTCATGCTCTAGCGCATGCGCACAAGTAACAATTGGAATTAACCCATTCATCACACTTATAAACACTATATTCGAATTAACTGTGTTTTACCTCCGACTCTAGTGGTCACAATCAGTCACTTAATTCCAAAAATAGTTAAAGCTGCTCTTTTCGATTCAAATAATAGTAACTCTGCTGTAATGACTCTCTATTATTTGCTGTGAAGCAACTTCTATGTCAGTACAGTGAATGATCATCCTGCAGTTTCTGCTGGACCCCTGAAAAGAGGCAGGCAAGCACGTTTGGTTCTTTTTCCGACACGGAACAGCTTGTGGATCACATGATGGTAACATTGCTGACAGTGCTGGCACTACAATGGAACAGTTGAGCCGGGTGCAAGTTGGTGTAGCTGTGACGCAACTTCATAAGTATCATAAACACTTGATCCTCAAATGACAGCATCTTGAAAGCAAAGTAGACAACGCAGTCCTTGTAACGTAAAAAAATAATGTATGCACTCACTAACTGTAAGTCGCTCTGGATAAGAGCGTCTGCTAAATGACTAAAATGTAAATGTAAAATGTTCCAAGTATTCAACAACGATGCTGAACATGTCTTTGTCCGGAAGTCCTTTTTCCATCCTAAGTTCTTTATCACACAGCTGTGATGCTGAATACCTTCAACTGGACTAATGTTTCCTCAAGATGCACCTCAGTGAGAACATTCTGCAACTGTGCAACAGCAGCCTCCTACATTCTTCAGCGGCTGAGGGGCCTGGAAGTTCATCGTCTGCCATGGTGGATGTGTCTGGATCTTCTCTTCTGCCATGGTGGATGAGCTACCTTTTCTGGTAAATACAGGGTCATTTCTCTTTCCCAACGGAACATTTGCACATCTAAAATCCTACTATGTGGATGGGATGTTTCTGTTGGGATGGAGGAATTATCTGGAATGCTCAACTAGATGATCTGAAGAGTCTAGGGTTCTATTTGCCCGAAGAGGTGAAGTATTGTGAATAGATGTATGGCTGTACTTATGATTCTAATTCTCAAGAGGAAAGTTAAAACCCTCAGCCGTGAGGTCACTGAGGAGGACCAACAATGGTAGGGGGATCGTCTGAAAGGGACTGACATGTAGAGATGGAACATAAGGATTTTGGGCACTGGCCAGCAGACCACAATTTCTACTAGCCCTGGTAACATTCAGGTCCTAAATCTGTGGCATTGTCTACTAGCCCAGTCGAAAAATAGCTTAATTTCCATCCCTGCTGACATTTCTAACTGACTTCACAGGTCATTTGATTAGTCATGTACAACAGATGCACTTGTGGAACAAAACCATTTCAACTTTAGCTAATGTAGCTAACTAGCCAACCAAGGTGCCTAACTGGCTAGCTCACCAGGTGATGTTTAGCTAGCTAGCTAGTTAACATTAGCTCACCGTTCTTGTAGTCAGACTTTTCTAAGTGGTGACATGCTAGTTAACCAACTGTCCTTGCCATGGTGCTGGCCTAACGTTAGCTAGCAAGTCTGACTACATGAACGGTGAGTTAACGTTAACTAGCTAGCTAAATATCCCTTCCCTGGTGGACTAACGCTAGCTAGCATGTCACCACGTTAAAAAGTATGACTACAGAAACTGTGAGCTAACATTAACTAGCTCACTAAAGACTTGTCAATAAAAAGGTCACAACAGTCATTATGCTAGCCTATGCTGGTTTTCTTTTTACTTGTAAGGCAGGTAACGTGCGTTGTACATGTAACTACCGTCGGTGGTTATCTGGCTAATTTTCATAAGCACCTAGCTAACCACAGATCTTTGACACATACAGTATACAGTGCATTCGGAAAGTATTCAGACCCCTTGACTTTTTCCACATTTTGTTACACAAAATACCCCATAATGACAAAGCAAAAACAGGTTTTTATAAATAAATAAATGTAATAAAGTGAAATATCACATTTACAAAAGTATTCAGACCCTTTACTCAGTACTTTGTTGAAGCACCTTTGGCAACAATTACATCCTCGAGTCTTCTTGGGTATTACGCTACAAGCTTGGCACACCTGTATTTGGGGAGTTTCTCCCATTCTTCTCTGCAGATCCTCTCAAGCTCTGTCAGGTTGGATGGGGAGTGTCGCTGCACAGCTATTTTCAGGTCTCTCCAGAGATGTTAGATCGGGTTCAAGTCTGGGCTCTGGCTGGGCCACTCAAGGACATTCAGAGACTTGTCCCAAAGCCACTCCTGCATTGTCTTGGCTGTGTGCTTAGGGTCGTTGTCCTGTTGGGAGGTGAACCTTCAACCCAGTCTGAGGTCCTGAGCGCTCTGGAGCAGGTTTTCATCAAGGATCTCCCTGTACTTTGCTCCGTTCATCTTTCCCTCAATCCTGACTATTCTCCCAGTCCCTGCTGCTGAAAAACATCCCCACAGCATGATGCTGCCACCACCATGCTTCACCGTAGGGATGGTGCCAGGTTTCCTCCAGACGTGACACTTGGCATTCAGGCCAAAGAGTTCAATCTTGGTTTCATCAGACCAGAGAATCTTGTTTCTCATGGTCAGAGTCCTTTAGGTGCCTTTTGGCAAACTCCAAGCGGGCTGTCATTTGCCTTTTACTGAGGAGTGGCTTGGTGGAGTCCTGCAGAGATGGTTGTCCTTCTAGAAGGTTTTCCCATCTCCACAGAGGAACTCTGGAGCTCTGTCAGAATGACCATCGGGTTGTTGGTCACCTCCCTGACCAAGGCTGTTCTCCCCCGATTGCTCAGTTTGGCCGGGCAGCCAGCTCTAGGAAGAGTGTTAGTGGTTCCAAATTTCTTCCATTTAAGAATGAATGATTTAAATAGTAAAGTGGTATGAATACTTTCCAAATTCACTGTGTATACACTACCGGTAAAACGTTTTAGAACACCTACTCATTCAAGGGTTTTTCTTTATTTTTATTATTTTCTACATTGTAGAATAATAGTGAAGACATCAAAACTATTAAATAACACATATGGAATCACGTAGTAACCAAAAAAGTGTTAAACAAATCAAAATATATGCTGTGGTAGCCATGCTGGTTAAGTGTGCCTTGAATTCTAAATAAATCACAGACAGTGTCACCAGCAAAGCACCCCCACAAAATAACACCTCCTCCTCCATGCTTTAGGGTGGGAAATACACATGCGGAGATCATCCGTTCACCCACACCGTGTGTCACAAAGACACGGCGGTTAGAACCAAAAATCTCCAATTTAACTCCAGACTAAAGGACACATTTCCACCAGTCTAATGTCCATTGCTCGTGTTTCTTGGCCCAAGCAAGTCTCTTCTTCTTATTGGTGTCCTTGAGTAGTGGTTTCTTTGCAGCAATTCGACCATGAAGGCCTGATTCACAGTCTCCTCTGAACAGTTGATGTTGAGATGTGTCTGTTACTTGAACTCTGTGAAGTATTTATTTGGGCTGCAATTTCTGCAGCTGGTAACTCTAATGAACTTATCCTCTGCAGCAGAAGTAACTCTGGGTCTTCCATTCCTGTGGCGGTCCTCATGAGAGCCAGTTCCATCATAGCGCTTGATGGTTTTTGCGACTGCACTTGAAGAAACTTTCAAAGTTCTTGAAATGTTCCGTATTGACTGACCTTCATGTCTTAATGTAATGATGGACTGTTGTTTCTCTTTGCTTATTTGAGCTGTTCTTGACATAATATGGACTTGGTCTTTTACCAAATAGGGCTATCTTCTGTATACCCCCCCCCCCCCCCCCCCCCACCTTGTCACAACAGAACATATTGGCTCAAACGGATTGAGAAGGAAAGAAATTCAACAAATTAACTTTTAAGAAGGCACACCTGTTAATTGAAATGCATTCCAGGTGACTACCTCATGAAGCTGGTTGAGGGATTGCCAAGAGTGTGCAAAGCTGTCATCAAGGCAAAGGGTGGCTATTTGAAAGATCTCAAATATAAAATGTATTTTGATTTGTTTAACACTTATTTGGTTACTACATGATTCCATATGTGTTATTTCATAGTTTCTATGTCTTCACTATTATTCTACAATGTAGAAAATAGTAAAAATAAAGAAAAACCCTTGAATGAGTAGGTTTCCAAACTTTTTACTGGTACTGTATATTATATATTTTTACCCTTATTTTACCAGGTAAGTTGACACATTCTCATTTACAGCAACGACCTGGGGAATAGTTACAGGGGAGAAGAGGGGGGATGAATGAGCCAATTGGAAACTGGGGATGACTAGCTAGTTAGATAGTAAGATAGTTAAAAAATTGGAACCACTAGCAAAGATTTGTATAACTAACCCAAGGTAGACCAAATTAGTCATAATGGGCAGAACAAGCAAGGAGGTAGGCAGAGCCAAGCACGAGCTAGTGAGATCCTATTGGTGCATTCTAGCATTTATTTGCATAAAGGGAAAAGGGAAATAAAATTATTTTTACCCTGCCTACTGGAGTCCTCCTTACTAGGCAGCTTGAGCGACACCAGTAGACAGTGTCCTTCACTCCCGCCTGACGAACACCTACCCTCACCATTTTGAGAAGAATGGTGCCGGAGAAGATGGCTGCCGTTTTACAGCCCTCTAACCAATTGTACTGTTATGTGTGTTTTTCTGCGTTATTTGTAATTTATTTTGTACATAATGTTTCTGCCATCGTCTCTTATAACCAAAAAGAGATTCTGGATATCAGGACAGCGATTACTCACCTCGTATTGAACGAATAATTTTTCTTCAACAAGGCGGCCGCGAAGGATATCCTACAGACACCCGACAAGGCCCAAATCCCCGTCATTCGCATGAGGAAGAGACGGAGATATCGTGGACGTAGGTCGGGGTGCCTTGTAAGGATCCGACGGCGAGCGAGTAATCTGCCGCTCCCATCAATCCTATTAGCCAATCTTCAATCATTGGAAAATAAATTGGATGACCTAAGATTGCAGTTATCCTACCAACGGGACATTAAAAACTGTAATATCTTATGTTTCACCGAGTCGTAGCTGAACGACGACATGGAAAACATACAGCTAGTGGGCTATACGCTACATCGGCAGGATAGAACGCCTGACTCCGGTAAGACAAGGGGTGGCGGTGTATATTTGTAAACAACAGCAGGTGCACAAAATCAAATACTAAGGAAGTCTCGAGGTTTTGCTCGCCTGAGGTAGAGTATCTTATGAGAAGCTGTAGACCACACTATTTACCAAGAGAGTTTTCATCTATATTTTTCATAGCTGTCTATTTACCACCACAAACCAATGCTGGCATTAAGATTGCACTGAATGAGCTGTATAAGGCCATAAGTCAACAGGAAAACGCTCATCCAGAGGCAGCGCTCCTAGTGGCCGGGGACTTTAATGCAGGGAAAATTAAATCCGTTCTACCTAATTTCTACCAGCATGTTAAATGTGCAACCAGAGGAAAAAAACTCTAGACCACCTTTACTCCACACACAGAGACGCATACAAAGCTCTCCCTCGCCCTCCATTTGGCAAATCTGACCATAACTCTATCCTCCTGATTCCTGCTTATAAGCAAAAACTAAAGCAGGAAGCACCAGTGACTCGGTTAATAAAAAAGTGGTCAGATGACGCAGATGCTAAGCTACAGGACTGTTTTGCTAGCACAGACTGGAACATGTTCCGGGATTCTTCAGATAGCATTGAGGAGTACACCACATCAGTCACTGGCTTCATCAATAAGTGCATCGATGATGTCGTCCCCACAGTGACCGTACGTACATACCCCAACCAGAAGCCATGGATTACAGGAAACATCCGCACTGAGCTAAAGGGTAGAGCTGCTGCTTTCAAGGAGCGGGACTCTAACCCGGACGCTTATAAGAAATCCCGCTATGCCCTCCGACGAACCATCAAACAGGCAAAGAGTCAATACAGGACTAAGATTGAATCGTACTACACCAGCTCTGACGCTCGTCGGATGTGACTACAAAGGGAAGCACAGCCACGAGCTTCCCAGTGACACAAGCCTACCAGATGAGCTAAACCACTTCTATGCTCGCTTCGAGGCAAGCAACACTGAAGCATGCATGAGAGCACCAGCTGTTCCGGATGACTATGTGATCACGCTCTCCGTAGCCGATGTGAGTAAGACTTTTAAGCAGGTCAACATTCACAAGGCCGCAGGGCCAGATGGATTACCAGGACGTGTACTCCGAGCATGTGCTGAGCAACTGGCAAGTGTCTTCACTGACATTTTCAACATGTCCCTGACTGAGTCTGTAATACCAACATGTTTCAAGCAGACCACCATAGTCCCCGTGCCCAAGTACCCTAAGATAACCTGCCTAAATGACTACCGACCCGTGGCACTGACGTCTGTAGCCATGAAGTGCTTTGAAAGGCTGGTCATGGCTCACATCAACACCATTATCCCAGAAACCCTAGACCCACTCCAATTTGCATACCGCCCCAACAGATCCACAGATGATGCAATCTCTATTGCACTCCACATTGCCCTTTCCCACCTGGACAAGAGGAACACCTATGTGAGAATGCTATTCATTGACTACAGCTCAGCATTCAACACCATAGTGCCCTCAAAGCTCATCACTAAGCTAAGGATCCTGGGACTAAACACCTCCCTCTGCAACTGGATCCTGGACTTCCTGACGGGCCGCCCCCAGGTGGTAAGGGTAGGTAACAACACATCTGCCACACTGATCCTCAACACGGGGGCCCTCAGGGGTGCGTGCTCAGTCCCCTCCTAACAACAACCTCTCCCTCAACGTGACCAAGACAAAGGAGATGATTGCCCCATTCTCATCGACGGGGCTGTAGTGGAACAGGTTGAGAGCTTCAAGTTCCTTGGTGTCCACATCACCAACGAACTATCATGGTCCAAACACACCAAGACAGTCGTGAAGAGGGCACGACAAAGCCTATTCCCCCTCAGGAGACTGAAAAGATTTGGCATGGGTCCTCAGATCCTCAAAAAATTCTACAGCTGCACCATCGAGAGAATCCTGACTGGTTGCATTACCGCCTGGTATGGCAACTGCTTGGCCTCCGACCGCAAGGCACTACAGAGGGTAGTGCGTACGGCCCAGTACATCACTGGGGCCAAGCTTCCTGCCATCCAGGACCTCTATACCAGGCGGTGTCAGAGGAAGGCCCTCAAAATTGTCAAAGACTCCAGCCACCCTAGTCATAGACTGTTCTCTCTGCTACCACACGGCAAGCGGTACCGGACTACTAAGTCTAGGTCCCAAAGACTTCTCAACAGCTTCTACCCCCAAGCCATAAGACTCCTGAACAGCTAATCATGGCTACCCGAACTATTTGCACTGCCCCCCCACCCCATCTTTTTAAGCTGCTGCTACTCTGTTAATTATTTATGCATAGTCACTTTAACTCTACCCACATGTACATATTACTTCAACTACCTCAACTAGCCGGTGCCCCCGCACATTGACTCTGCACCGGTACCCCCCTGTATATATAGCCTCCCTACTGTTATTTTATTTTACTTCTGCTCTTTTTTTCTCAACACTTTTTTGTTGTTGTTTTATTTTACTTTTTTATAAAAAATAAATGCACTGTTGGTTAAGGGCTGTAAGTAAGCATTTCACTGTAATGTCTGCACCTGTTGTATTCGGGGGCATGTGGCCAATAAAAATTGATTTGATTTGATTAACAGAACTGTGGGAAAACAGTGCCCGACAGGCATGGGCGAAGGACACTGTCTACCGGTCGCTCCCGCTAGCACAGTAGGCGGGAGGCTGTGGCTAGCTAACTAGCTAGCTTGCTAGTTAGCAACACCGTGTGCTAGCTTGCTAGTTAGCTAGCTAGCACAGTGTCGCTCCCGCCTCCCGCCTGCTGTGTACCGGAGGAAAACATGCCCAACAGGTGGGGGCGAATGACACTGTCTACCGGTCATCCCCGTCTCCCACTAGCACAGCAGACGAGAGGCTAGGGCGACACCATGTACTAGCTAGTTTGATAGTTAGCGACACTGTGTGCTAGCTAGCTAGCTTGCTAGTTAGCTAGCACATGGTGTCGCCCCTGCCTCCCGCCTGCTGTGTACCAGAGTCCCCCTTAGGACTAGCTGGCTAAGGAGCACACAGTGTTGTTCGCTCCCACCTGCCAAACACCTGCCCTCGCCGTCGTTAACAGAACTGCAGGAAAACAGTGCCCAACAGGCGGGCGTGAAGGACACTGTCTACCGGTGTACGGCTAGCTAGCTGGCCCCGCCCCTTCTTCTGTGGGGTTTATCGGCGGCTGGCATCGAACATTATTGTGCATTAACACCACCTACGGTACTGGAGCGCCCCCGCTTCCCGCCTGTCCTAACTTAAAAATTAACCAATAGAAGTATAAAGAGGGGTTCCTGAAGATGCAGGAATGCACACATGCAGGAAGGCCCCGAATTGCGGGCCGCAATTGCACCCTTCTTTCTTTTGCGCAATCTCTTCTGTCTGGCCTTTGCACACTTCTATTAGCCACGTCCATCCTGATTATTCACATGATGTCAGTGTCAAACAAAATTCTGGGCACGTTCCAGGTCATCTTTATTTTAATCACATTTCACAGATGGGCAGATCTCACAAAGTTGGGGGAATTTCTTCGAAACCAGTGAACCACACCAATAATATGGCTTGAGATCTTCAGATAAGGCCTTCATTCCTAGAATAAATCAGTGTACCAATGCATCATCAGGGTTTTAAACGTGGGGCAAGACACATCATGGGAGTTGACCATTGGTCTGAAAACCAACCATTTCTGTTCCTGGGACAGAGCAACAATGCATCACACCCAAAAGTGAGAAAATAACTATTGTTTAACTGTGCAACCATTTAAAAAAATAAGGTTTCATAAGTGCATTTATAAATGGTTAATAGCTGGAGGTAAATAGTGGCTCACTATTTGGCAAGCACTGACTGGCTATCGCACTATTTCGACTATTTGTTATAACCCATTTATTAATGGTCTATAATGCATTTACAAATGATTAAATACCTGTTAATAATGTAATTACAAACCTTTATAAACCCTTTACAAATGGAACCTTAAAGTGTTACAACCTAAAGTAATGTTGCTGTGATTGCATAGTATGTTTACCCTATTTAACTATGTACTGTACTGTACTGTTTAATGCTCAACATGTTTCAACATCCTTTGACGTGAACCAATAGTTCTTGGCCAGGTCGCAGTTGTAAATGAGAACCTGTTCTCAACTGGCTTACCTGGTTAAATAAAGGTGAAATAAAAAAATAGTCTGTTAATACGTTTTTTTATTTGTTACAATTGTAGAATTGATGACAGGTGCTGGGGCATGGGAAATACCTCATTCACCCCCAGGTGGGTGTTGCAAATGGGGATAGTGGATTTGTTGAGAGATACATTTGCAACTAGTTTTCCTTAACACTTAAAGCTTTTGTGGTGAAAGCTACTTTCAAAAAGATTTACACATTTATTTCAGGTGGTAATGACAATGGGATTTCAGTGTTGATACAAACATATTCATTCACATTTATATCTAACAGTTTTTGTAAGTTATACATTTTATTGACAGTGAGAGTTGGAAGATGGAGGAAAATGCATGGAGGAACATGCATCTTTTCATTCACAAGATATGGGATCAAAACTAAAGCACATTAACTTTTCTGTTATATTTAGCTCTTGGTGATAGACTCCCAGAATGAAGTCAGTTGTTCCTTAAGGCTTTGTCCAAGCTCCTCACCAAAACCCATAAAGTTCTTCTGGAAGCCTTTGGCTACCTGTTCAATCTGTCTTCTGGAGCTCCTTCACGTTCAGATCCATCTTCTACTTCAGGTCATCAACATAGGCGTCCAGCTTAATCTGGAGGTCCTTCACACTATAGATTCCTCTTCATCTCCCGGTTCATCTGGAGCATAGTGGCCTTCAGTGTTATAGGGTATAGGGTCTGTGTAGGGGGTCATGTGTTTCTTCAGCTCCTCCATCTGTTTCTGGACGTCCCCACTTAGCTCGTCGGCGTATGGCTGCAGCTTGGTGACCATGGTGTTCAGGTCCTGCTCCAGACGCGTTTCCAGTTTCTTGGCCTCCTGGAAAAGTTTGGCCAGCAGGCCCTCAGTCAGAGGGGTAATCTGGTTGTACAGTATATTTGTCCACAGCATCCGCACTCTTTGTAATCCTGATACTGATCATACTACACTGGCTCTGACGCTCGTCGGATGTGGCAGGGCTTGAAAACTATTACAGACTACAAAGGGAAGCACAGCCGCGAGCTGCCCAGTGACACAAGCCTACCAGACGAGCTAAACCACTTCTATGCTCGCTTCGAGGCAAGCAACACTGAAGCATGCATGAGAGCACCAGCTGTTCCGGACGACTATGTGATCACGCTCTCCGTAGCCGATGTGAGTAAGACTTTTAAGCAGGTCAACATTCACAAGGCCGCAGGGCCAGACGGATTACCAGGACGTGTACTCCGAGCATGTGCTGACCAACTGGCAAGTGTCTTCACTGACATTTTCAACATGTCCCTGACTGAGTCTGTAATACCAACATGTTTCAAGCAGACCACCATAGTCCCCGTGCCCAAGAACGCTAAGATAACCTGCCTAAATGACTACCGACCCGTGGCACTGACGTCTGTAGCCATGAAGTGCTTTGAAAGACTGGTCATGGCTCACATCAACAGCATAATCCCAGAAACCCTAGACCCACTCCAATTTGCATACCGCCCCAACAGATCCACAGATGATGCAATCTCTATCGCACTCCACACTGCCCTTTCCCACCTGGACAAGAGGAACACCTACGTGAGAATGCTATTCATTGACTACAGCTCAGCATTCAACACCATAGTGCCCTCAAAGCTCATCACTAAGCTAAGGATCCTGGGAATAAACACCTCCCTCTGCAACTGGATCCTGGACTTCCTGACGGGCCGCCCCCAGGTGGTAAGGGTAGGTAACAACACATCTGCCACACTGATCCTCAACACGGGGGCCCCTCAGGGGTGCGTGCTCAGTCCCCTCCTGTACTCTCTGTTCACCCATGACTGCATGGCCAGGCACGACTCCAACACCATCATTAAGTTTGCCGACGACACAACAGTGGTAGGCCTGATCACCGACAACGATGAGACAGCCTATAGGGAGGAGGTCAGAGATCTGGCCATGTGGTGCCAGGACAACAACCTCTCCCTCAACGTGACCAAGACAAAGGAGATGATTGTGGACTACAGGAAAAAAAGAGGACTGAGCACGCCCCCATTCTCATCGACGGGGCTGTAGTGGAACAGGTTGAGAGCTTCAAGTTCCTTGGTGTCCACATCACCAACGAACTATCATGGTCCAAACACACCAAGACAGTCGTGAAGAGGGCACGACAAAGCCTATTCCCCCTCAGGAGACTAAAAAGATTTGGCATGGGTCCTCAGATCCTCAAAAAATTCTACAGCTGCACCATCGAGAGCATCCTGACTGGTTGCATCACCGCCTGGTATGGCAACTGCTTGGCCTCTGACCGCAAGGCACTACAGAGGGTAGTGCGTACGGCCCAGTACATCACTGGGGCAAAGCTCCCTGCCATCCAGGACCTCTATACCAGGCGGTGTCAGAGGAAGGCCCTCAAAATTGTCAAAGACTCCAGTCACCCTAGTCATAGACTGTTCTCTCTGCTACCGCACGGCAAGCGGTACCGGAGTGCCAAGTCTAGGTCCAAAAGACTTCTCAACAGCTTCTACCCCCAAGCCATAAGACTCCTGAACAGCTAATCATGGCTACCCGGACTATTTGCACTGCCCCCCCACCCCATCCTTTTTACGCTGCTGCTACTCTGTTAAGTATTTATGCATAGTCACTTTAACTCTACCCACATGTACATATTACCTCAACTACCTCAACTAGCCGGTGCCCCCGCACATTGACTATGCAACGGTACCCCCCTGTATATATAGCCTCCCTACTGTCACTTTATTCTATTGTATATATAGCCTCCCTACTGTCACTTTATTTTTTACTTCTGCTCTTTTTTTCTCAACACTTTTTTGTTGTTGTTTTATTCTTACTTTTTTGTTTAAAATAAATGCACTGTTGGTTAAGGGCTGTAAGTAAGCATTTCACTGTAATGTCTGCACCTGTTGTATTCGGCGCATGTGACCAATAAAATTTGATTTGATTTGATTTGATTTGACTTTGGAAAGAGAGGAAGTGGTTCTCTGTAGTTCAGTTGGTAGAGCATGGTGCTTGCAATGCCAGCATAGTGGGTTCGATTCCCGGGACCACCCATATGCATTTTGGGCCACATCGAGGGGGTGAATGAACTCTGCATTGTCATGGCAACCTGGAAGATATTAAAAACATATTGTTAAGGTCATGAAGATTATGGACATTAAAATGTAACAAAAACACCACTTACATATATATATTTCAAAGCTCGTTAATGTTTATTTTACTTCAAGCAACATATAAAGTAAGCGCCAATATCTTGCCATAACAGAAGGAACAGAAAATTATTAAAATAGAAAGTCAGATAATCATTGTTATGATGAGTTTCTCGGATATCAAGTAATTAAGGATGTAAGAATATACTTAGACACATTTGATGGGGAGTTCATACAATATATTTAATATGGTATCATGGTTAGTTATAACAGAAGAAGGACATGACCCTGCCTCTGCCATCTTCCTAACTCCAGAACAAAGATCCACTCTCTCTATATATACACTCTGTTACAAGTCTCTCCACGAACATCTGGTAAACCTCCATGGGCACCAGTGGCGGCTCCTGAAAGAATTCTCAGGGGGGGCAATTTTTCTGATGATTTAGGTGACCTACACACATTTTAAAAAAGATATGTCCAGCAACAACATGAAGACAGGGGCAGCATATAAGTCAATACTGATATACACATTACTTGCTTCAAAAAGGCCTCATGGTTGAATTGGAAATATGTGCACCTGAGCATAATTCACAACAAGCAAGCAGGAGCTTTTGATAGAGGCTACTGAAAACATTGATGCAAGTTATTGGTAATAAGAAATTTTTATAGACTTCCATATTCTGCCCTCTTGTATAGATTTGTGAAAATGAACAGTGATAGACATTTTGCCTGAAAAAAATAATTTATAGAAAAGGTAAACACAGCTATCTGTATGGCTTTGTAAAAATGAACAACCATATTCTGGCCAATTGTATAGATTTGTAAATATGAACAACCATATTCTGGCCAATTGTATAGATTTGTAAAAATGAACATGAACAGATTTTTCTTTTTTTTAAACTTTAAAAAAAATGAAAAATAACTATTTTAAACAACATCAACTGTGAACTGATTTGGGCGTGTGTGTGTTAAAGATACAGACAGGGAGGGACAAAGAGAGAGAGAGGCTACATTACTTGTACTGAAACTGTTCTCTTCTCTCTTTCAATGCAGCAAAGCGGTCAATGACTTTCTCATTGAAATCAGGCATGCTGAGGACTAGTTCCCTCTCCATGGAAAGCATGGCCAGTGCATTCAGACGTTCCTGGCCCATTGAATTTCGCAGGAATGTCTTAACTCGTGTCAAAGTTGAGAAACATCTCTCAGCTTCAGCTGTTGTCATGGGAGTAGTTATGAGGATGTTCAACAGAGTCACAGTCTCAGAGAACGTCTCCTGGAGGTTGTAGCTCATGAGAACCGGGTACAGTGCCAGTGCACCACAGCAGTCCTTGAATTCAGGATTCTCATAGATCAGAGATAGTTCTGTCTTGAGCTTTGCCTTGCTCAGCATGGGGTATGCATTCACAGTGGCATTCAGAGCCTCATCAGGAAATGAATGGCAGTACCTTTCAAACATGTCTGCTTGCAGTAAGGTAGCACTCACAAGGTGGCCAGAGAAAGAGAACCTTTCTTTGGTGTGATCCAGGATGGTGTTGCAGACCTCTTCAGACAGCCTCTGCTTCTCCTCTTCTCTCAAAGCTGTTCTGGGTCTTTTGGCTCCTGTTGCTTCTTGCAGCTGCTGTTGAGAGGAGTCCCTGAAGGCAAACAGACCAATGTGTTTGTTGGCTTTGTACAGTATTGTTGTCTATGTGATGCACAGGTATATGCAATGTATCCATGTATAGTACAAACTTCAGTTCCACTTAAAATGGGCAGGGATGCATAAAGTCTTTAGTGTTTAAGTTAGCCTTTGTGTCTCACATAGCCTGGATGTTCAGCACAGTATACAGTGGTGCTCATACGCTTATGAGCCCATGCTAAAGTTGACTAAAAAGAGGAATAAAAAATAAAATAAAATTGGTGTCCTTAAAGGTTGGATTTTCCAACTTTTTTAATTAAGTCATTAAGATCAATTTCCAAAAGATGATTTTTTTATTTTTTTATTCCTCTTTTTAGTCAACTTTAGAATGTGTTCATACACTTACAGTGAGGAGAACAAGTATTTGATACACTGCCGATTTTGCAGGGTTTCCTACTTACAAAGCATGTAGAGGTCTGTCATTTTTATCATAGGTACACTTCAACTGTGAGAGACAGAATCTAAAACAAAAATCCAGAAAATCACATTGTATGATTTTTTAAGTAATTAATTTGCATTTTATTGCATGACATGAGTATTTGATACATCAGAAAAGCATAACTTAATATTTGGTACAGAATCCTTTGTTTGCAATTACAGAGATCATCCGTTTCCTGTAGGTCTTGACCAGGTTTGCACACACTGCAGCAGGGATTTTGGCCCACTCCTCCATACCTTCTCCAGATCCTTCAGGTTTCGGGGCTGTCGCTGGGCAATACGGACTTTCAGCTCCCTCCAAAGATTTTCTATTGGGTTCAGGTCTGGAGACTGGCTAGGCCACTCCAGGACCTTGAGATGCTTCTTACGGAGCCACTCCTTAGTTGCCCTGGCTGTGTGTTTCGGGTCGTTGTCATGCTGGAAGACCCAGCCACGACCCAACTTCAATGCTCTTACTGAGGGAAGGAGGTTGTTGGCCAAGATCTCGCGATACATGGCCCCATCCATCCTCCCCTCAATACGGTGCAGTCGTCCTGTCCCCTTTGCAGAAAAGCATCCCCAAAGAATGATGTTTCCACCTCCATGCTTCACAGTTGGGATGGTGTTCTTGGAGTTGTACTGATCCTTCTTCTTCCTCCAAACACGGCGAGTGGAGTTTAGACCAAAAAGCTCTATTTTTGTCTCATCAGACCACATGAACTTCTCCCATTCCTCCTCTGGATCATCCAGATGGTCATTGGCAAACTTCAGACGGGCCTGGACATGCGCTGGCTTGAGCAGGGGGACCTTGCGTGCGCTGCAGGATTTTAATCCATGACGGCGTAGTGTGTTACTAATGGTTTTCTTTGAGACTGTGGTCCCAGCTCTCTTCAGGTCATTGACCAGGTCCTGCCGTGTAATTCTGGGCTGATCCCTCACCTTCCTCATGATCATTGATGCCCCACGAGGTGAGATCTTGCATGGAGCCCCAGACCGAGGGTGATTGACCGTCATCTTGAACTTCTTCCATTTTCTAATAATTGCGCCAACAGTTGTTGCCTTCTCACCAAGCTGCTTGCCTATTGTCCTGTAGCCCATCCCAGCCTTGTGCAGGTTTACAATTTTATCCCTGATGTCCTTACACAGCTCTCTGGTCTTGGCCATTGTGGAGAGGTTGGAGTCTGTTTGATTGAGTGTGTGGACAGGTGTCTTTTATACAGGTAACGAGTTCAAACAGGTGCAGTTAATACAGGTAATGAGTGGAGAACAGGAGGGCTTCTTAAAGAAAAACTAACAGGTCTGTGAGAGCCGGAATTCTTACTGGTTGGTAGGTGATCAAATACTTATGTCATGCAATAAAATGCAAATTAATTACTTAAAAATCATACAATGTGATTTTCTGGATTTTTGTTTTAGATTCCGTCTCTCACAGTTGAAGTGTACCTATGATAAAAATTACAGACCTCTACATGCTTTGTAAGTAGGAACACCTGAAAAATCGGCAGTGTATCAAATACTTGTTCTCCCCACTGTATGAGCACCACTGTACAGTACACATAGTATATAAAATAAGCTAGATTACACCACTGGCCATATATAATGAGAATAATGTAATTTCAAACACAAATGCAGTCTCCTTTCATGCATACATTTTCAAATAAAGCTCTGCTTTGAGAAAGATCGAATGATATTGTTTAATCTTACCTTATGGCCTGCACACTGCTTGTGAAGCTGTCGAGGGCACGTTTGATGAAGACAGCATCGATGTCCTTCTTCTGTAGCTTCTGGTACAGAATGTCGACGTGGGGCATGATTTTGTGAAAAAGCCCCAGGAAAAAAAGTAAATCTTCATCATGTAGCATCCTCACGTAGCCAGATGCCTCTCTCACAGTGGGCTGGTCAAATGAACCCAATGAACCCGTCCGGATGGCTTCAAAACATTCTATGAGGTCGTCTCGATTCTCGTAGACAGTGTTCACGACTCTGCTGTTGAAGTTCCACCGTGTGGATGAAGGTCTGGGCAGTCTTCGTGCAACAGTCTGGTCAAGAATGCTGGTGCGTTTGGGTGACCGGGAAAAAAAAGTTGCAATCCCGCTCAGATCGGAAAATAAATTGTTCACTTTTTTGATGCGAGAAGTAGCTTGCTGCATGATCAAATTCAGCTGATGCGCATAGCAATGCACGTAATGGGCATTCTTGAAATGCTCACGCACCTTTTGCTGCACACCAGCCTTCTCTCCCCTCATCACACTGGCTCCATCGTAAGCTTGCGCAATGAGTTTGACTTTCTCGTCGTCGGCAAAAAGACCGTTCAGTCTCTCCAAAAGCACACTGGCGATTGAGACTGAGGTTGATTCCGAGATGGGAAGGAACTCAAAAAAGCGCTCCT
Organism: Coregonus lavaretus; assembly: GCF_964263955.1. NCBI lineage: Eukaryota > Metazoa > Chordata > Actinopteri > Salmoniformes > Salmonidae > Coregonus > Coregonus lavaretus. The sequence continues at coordinate 34,590,365 of NC_139990.1, forward strand.
GCACTTTGTGGTTGCTATCTATGTACCTCAGCACAAGCACCAGCTGTGTCTGTGTAGAAACGTCCGTGGTCTCGTCAGCTTGGATAGCTACGAAGTTTGCCGACTTCACCTACTCCACAATATGTTCCCTCATGACCGCTAGCATACACTCCAGTAGCTCGTTTTGAATGGTCTTTGATGTGCCCTTGAAAACTTTAGCATTTTTAAGATGGTCATCAAACACCTCATCTAATTGTGCCACAAAGTTGACAAGTCCAAGAAAAATACCAGGGTTGGTGGAGCCCTCAGTTTCATCTTTGCCTCGCAAAGCTAACTCAAACACTCCGCAAAACTACACACACTGGATTAGCCAGCTGAGGATGTGGCGGTTCTTGCTAACCTCATCGTTGTGGCGGCGGACAGCTAGCCTGTATCCCTCATCCAGTTGAGTGACAATGTTCACTCTCCCCAAAGCAGACAATCTCAAACAGCTATCCATGTGGGTCTTTGACAGCTCATGTTTCTTAATCTTTTCTGAAAGATGGTGCATGTCCGTTACACCAGTCGCTGTCCAAGCGGTGCTGTCTGCCGTGCCGCCTTCAGGGTGAAAGAGTAAGCAGGGGTAGCAGAAGACTGCATTAGCTACATCGCAGCCTGCTAGCCAGGTATTTCGTTCGTACCAATTTTTTGAAAATCCTCGGGTGTAGGACTTTCCCCCTTTAGTAGAAACCTGTTGAATTATTACATTTGGTCTGGGAGGTCCTAATTGTTTCGTTGCCAATTTATCTTGATTTGTTCGCCGACAAAAAGGAACTTCTTTCAAAGAGACAATCGAGTTGCACTGAACGCTAGCCATCTTGACAGTAGTACGTGAATTGATTGACGCTGCTACCCGCTCTTTTCTTAGTTATGTTCATGGTTATGTTACGTATGACGAAAGCGCGTAAGTGCAAGTCCTCCCGGAACCCATAGAGATTGTATTGAAAGCTCTGATATTTGAAAAAAGAAAGATTTTACATGAGAGTCTATGAGAGACTTCTGGGGCGATTTTCAACCTGACTGAAATCGCCCCAAAACGGGCGGGGCCATTTGAAGCACGACTTTAGCCTGATTGGACATTTAGTGGCAGATCAGACGTCTAGATTAGAACACTGATAACTACTGTTGCCGTGATATAATTGATTAGAAAAAAATCCCTTCCTTTTCCCGTTTGGCAGTGCGTCGCCCATATCGCCCTAATGAACACACCGCCCCTGATGGGCACTCCCATTCTTTGATGTTATTACTCTTTATCCCCAAGTCATATATCCTGTCCATCAATCATTTCTAAGATCAACATCAGTAATCTCCTTTGACATAACAAAATGTAGACTCTGTGGCAGCAAACCACTTATCTACTAACTCTCCCCTGCTCCACACAATACTATGACATGACATCATTACAATCATAAAAAACAGTACAATGAATTTCACATTGTAATCCAGACCATTATCTGTGAGCTTGTCTCTGTGTGTATGTATTTAAGGGATAGTGCTGTATATAGGGGATGGAAAGAAAGAGGGCAAGAGTCCATAATGTGGATGCTACCTTAAGTGCATGTTGTGAAAAGGTTTCAAATTATGTAACAATTATCAGTGGTGACTGGTGACCAATAGCACACCAAGGGCTCAATTCAATCTGTAGCGCTGAAGTTCCTTACTGTAGCCCGATTGACATTTAAAGACAATGTTCCAGTGTTAGCAGAGACTGCATTCAACGTAAAGGAAAATAAATAGAAAGTTAGTGACAGAAGTGAAATGCAACGTAATTCAGAGGTGATACTACACTGAACAAAAATATAAACGCAACATGCAACAATTTCAAATATTTTACTGAGTTACAGTTCATATAAGGAAATCAGTCAATTGAAATAAATTAATTAGGCCCTAATCTATGGATTTCACATGACTGGGAATACAGATATGCATCTGTTGGTCACAAATACCTTAAAAAAAAGATAGGAGTGTGGATCAGAAAACCAGTCGGTGTCTAGTGTGACCACCACTCTATGCATCTCCTTCGCATAGTGGTTGTCCCACTCCCCTTCAATAGCTGTACAAAGTTGCTGGATATTGGCGGGAACTGGAACACGCTGTCGTACATGTCGATCCAGAGCATCCCAAACATGGTGAGTATGCAGGCCATGGAAGAACTGGGCCATCTGCCCGGTACAGTTGAAACCATGATTCATCCGTGAAGAGCACACTTCTCCAGCGTGCCAGTGGCCATCGAAGGTGAGCATTTGCCCACTGAAGTCTGTCACGACGGCGAACTGCAGTCAGGTCAAAATCCTGGTGAGGACGACGAGCATGCAGATGAGCTTCCCTGAGAGGGTTTCAGAAATTCTTACACAGTTCTATTAGACCAAGCATAGTTATAGTTAGTCCAGCAACTGCAGGCCTTCATCCAGGACAAACAGTCCCAGTTCACTCAACATTGAAAAGAAAGGATGGAAGAGAATGGAGGTGTGGAGGAGTGTGTAAAAGCAGGTGATCCTCGAGGTACAGACGCAGTGAGAGGTGCTTGTAAAGATGTGGGATCAGTCAGTAACATCATCTTGGAGATGCGCTTCAACCCCAGTGTGTTCTCCCTAGACGTGACATTCCCCAAGAGTGACCGTGAGGCTGTGACGCTGCAGGAGAGGCTGAAGCCTTCGTCATAACGCAACAGATACCTGCCCTCGTGGAGGCGTGCCTGCAGGTACCTGCAGTGAGATGCCTATAGATGGTGCTATGCTGAACCAGGCGCTACACCAGAAAGGCATCAACCTCCAATGCCTTTGCCAGAACACAAGGACCGGCTCAGACACATGACGAGGTTGGCTGTGGGAGATATTGTGGTTCGTTCCTCCAGAAGGATCTTCAACAACTTCCTGCAGAGTGTGGAGGTGTCAAGTCTCTCTGCAGTGGAGTCACTTCCTCTGCTGCCTATTAGTTGCCCACTGCAGCACCACCCCTGCAGGCGAGGAGCCTAAGAAGAGGTCCGGAAGGCGGGGTCGTAGAGGAGCAGCTTCAGACAGCACTGCCTGGAGTGCGCTCAGTGGAGCAGAGCTCAGGAACCTGATTGGCCAGGACGCAGCAGAGACCTATGACATCACTCACAGCCTGGGTTCCACTGCTGACCACCTGGTAGAGACATATGGGCTGCAAAAGGTCTCCCTGCTTAGAGAGTTCTGTTTGAAGCCTGGAGTACAGCTGCGACAGAGTCCTTCTTCGACAACCAAATGAAGGCTTGCATTGGTCCAGATGACATGCTCAACATCTTCCCCATTGTCAAGCACGTCACTATTACGACTCATGATGCCTTGCGAGTGTTCTGAGCTTCTCAGAATAGCGCTCAGAAAGGCGTGATGGATCAGGCGTATGAGTATCTGAAGGAGGCAGCGTACCTGTTGGGCTGTGTGTGTGACAACCTGAACCCAGAGGGCGGCTCCTGTCTCAGCCTGATGGCCAGAGTGGCTTACCTACGAGGCCAGCAGTGTCCAGCTCAAGGCTGTGGTCATCAGTGAGAGAGTCTTGGACGGTGTATGTGTTCGCTGGAGGAGAGTCTACTCTAGCTCAGAGGTGTCTGTTCAGAGCCTGTCTTCTGATGATCACAGTCCATGGAGAAGACCATCCCTATACTGGACAGCTGTCTAGGTTTGGTATTGCCAAGTGAACAGGCAGGGCAGTTCCTACAGAGTGCGCTCAAAATCAACACTTCCTTCTTTGGCCCCACTGACGTGTACACCGCTCTCAGCCAGCATCTGTAGTCCCAGTGGATGTATGGAGTGGGAGACTATCATTCTGCCATGAACCATGAGAAAGTGGCTCTGCCTGCCTTCACCAGCCTGTATGGTGAGGACCACTCCCAGAGACACTGCAGCTACGAATTCAGCAGGCAGTGCACGTGGAGCGCTCTCTGAGGCCAGGCGGGGACCCACTCACAACTGAGGGTCAGTCTCTTTCTCCCTCAGCTGAGACCACTCTGGAGCAGCTGGCCCTGGTCGCAGGCATCAGGACACCAAGCCACAGTGACAGGCTCCTGGAGTTCAAACAGAAGCTGATGGAACAGAGAGGCAGAAAGAGCAGCAGAGGAGGCAGCTAACGCCAAACCAGACAACACACACAGAAACAGTGAACAGAGAAAAAGCAGAGGGGACATCTGAAGGAGAGGAAGAGGCTGTGGCAGTCCAGGAGACCACCAGCTAGGTGCTCCCAAAGGCATGTCATGATGAGAACAGCCGACAAACAGACAGCGGACTGCCATCAACTGGAGCCCACTGAGGGGACCGTAGAGGAGGGCTCAGTAGTAGAGGGGTCAGCAGTAGAGACTACAGCAGTAGAGAGTGGAGCTTTAGGATAATCCAGTGAGAGATATGGAGATGAAGACAGACAGAGCTGTCCCAGAGGCTGAGCAGCACACAGGGACAGAAGATGTTGAGGCAGAACTGATGGCTACGGAGGTCAGAGCCAGTATAGAGGAGAGTCTGACACAAAATGGAGGCTTGGAATCTGACAGAAACAAATCAAACAGTGAGGTGGAGATCGTCAATGAGAAGCCAGGGTCAGATGAGGTCAACTGTGTGAACGGAGCACCAGTGATGACCAATCAGAGCATAAGGTCGTTGTGAACGGGGACGTCTCCATAACCATCGGCCAAGCAAAACTATCCCTGATCACAGCAGAGGGCGAGATACTAGCTAACGGAATATCAGTGTCAGAGAGGGAGGACTGAGAGGGGGAAGGACCATTTTAAGAGATTGACAGAACAAATGACCAAAGAGAGAAGTCATAGGACAGACAGCTGCCAACAAGGCAGTAGCATATTACAGGGGCTGTTGATTCAGCTGGATCAGATCCTGATAGCAGAAGGCTGTGGAGGATGAAAGGAAAAACGACAACAGAAGGAGAATATAGAAGTGTACCACTAAGGTTCTCCTTGATCGGGTTTCATCACTGATATTGGGAGAGGGCTACACTTCTTTGGGCTTTATTCAACATTAAACGTAACTCCATTTACTTATATAGACCAGTTTTTTTCTTTAAAAAAAAGCAACTACCACTAATATTAGTAATTGTGTGAAAGTGTGGCAGTTTGGGTGAATTACTGCTATCTCCTGCACTTAATTAATTGCAGGGTAGCATCTGAACTGTCCTTAGGTTCACAGCTGGAGATGAATGAACTGATCCACAGCCAAATATTTTTATTGCAACTTTTAGCCTAATACCTTTGATCTCCATATCATAGCCAGCACCAGGACAAAGACAACAAGCATCGTAGAGCCAGCCACTGCCAGTAGGCTGTAGTTCAGAGACTTGGGCACTGTGGAGAAAAGGAAGCAGTCAAATTATGTCCATATGTTCAAATCTGGATCTCAAAGCAAGTTCTCCTCCAATCATGGACTGATTTAGACCTGGGACACAAGGTGGGTGCAATTAGTAATCAAGTAGAAAAAAAGCAGTACACGGATTCCAGGCTCAAATTTGAATACCCCTGTAATGTGTAGGCCTAAATGTTGAAAAAGGCCCATTGTTAGTTGCTCACCTTCACCATCAGACTGACCTATCCCCAGATCTGAAACAGACAGGTCTGTGCCAATCAGAATCACCTCCCCGCTGGACACCACAATACCGTTTCCATTTAGTATTTTCTGTAAAATAAGTACACAACTTGATGACGATACCTTCTCCTTTAGAGGTGCAATGGAGGCCGCATCCACAAAGGTGAACATTTTGATGCTGAAGCATTTGTAGTGGGTGGGATTCTGAAGCCCAGAGGAGCCATGCACAGGAACCAAGGCGGTCAGATACTGGTCATCCCGGTAGGGACACCTAGGGAGAGAGCCAGAGTGAGATGGGGCAGAGTATTCTGTGGAGCAGAGAGAGTGTGCAGAAATAAAGGTTGCTTCCCAAATGGGATCCTATTCCCTCTATATGCACTACTTTTGATCAGGGCCCATAGGGCCATACCATTTGGGACGAACTTAAAGATACATTGTGCCAATCAGTCCGTTTAATTACCCATCAACCAGGAGATCCCACCATGGCACGCTGTTAAGGCTGAGTGGACATCACCCAGCAGTGTCTCAGAATAAGGACAAGGTTGGTATCAGTTCTTCCCAGGATGTGCACTTCAGTAAACACAGGCTCCCGCAGGACTTTAATGACAGGGTAGTCTGCTTATTTCTATTACAGCATATTGGATGACTGTCATTCATATTCCATTCACCCAGCTCAATGTAACATTGATAGATTTAGGCTACTACATGATTCTCAAATTTTCCCATGAGGTTGCTACAACCTAGCCTATGAATGAAAGTTTACAATGTAGGAGCACAGGTCGAGAGATTTTTGAGTAATCAAGGTGACAGACAGTGACAAATTCAATACTGCCTTGCACACTCTTGCCTGCATGTAGCTGATATTGGGCTAATCATTAGTCCAATAGACGAGAGTTTCTATTGGACAAATTCAAATAAGAGTTTCTATTGGACATATTCCGGTGTTTATGTCTGTTTCGTTCCGTAAGCTTCCATTTAAGAAACGTTTTTCAACAGAATCGTAGCAATGAATACACGCCTGATCACACGCAAACACAGTTCATTTTAATACCAGACACATACAAACAGCTCGTTGTATATATAATTCCTTCTCGCATCTATCTATGCACTCTGCTCCTCTCACCTTTTCCCTTCGCTTGTGGACTTCAATCAGTGCACAATCAATCAATCAATCAATTTTATTTTATATAGCCCTTCTTACATCAGCTAATATCTCGAAGTGCTGTACAGAAACCCAGCCTAAAACCCCAAACAGCTAGTAATGCAGGTGTAGAAGCACGGTGGCTAGGAAAAACTCCCTAGAAAGGCCAAAACCTAGGAAGAAACCTAGAGAGGAACCAGGCTATGAGGGGTGGCCAGTCCTCTTCTGGCTGTGCCGGGTGGAGATTATAACAGAACCATGCCAAGATGTTCAAAAATGTTCATAAGTGACAAGCATGGTCAAATAATAATCAGGAATAAATCTCAGTTGGCTTTTCATAGCCGATCATTAAGAGTTGAAAACAGCAGGTCTGGGACAGGTAGGGGTTCCATAACCGCAGGCAGAACAGTTGAAACTGGAATAGCAGCAAGGCCAGGCGAACTGGGGACAGCAAGGAGTCACCACGGCCGGTAGTCCCGACGTATGGTCCTAGGGCTCAGGTCTCTCAGTTGGCTTTTCATAGCCGATCATTAAGAGTTGAAAACAGCAGGTCTGGGACAGGTAGGGGTTTCGTAACCGCAGGCAGAACAGTTGAAACTGGAATAGCAGCAAGGCCAGGCGGACTGGGGACAGCAAGGTGTCATCATGCCCGGTAGTCCTGACGTATGGTCCTAGGGCTCAGGTTCTCAGAGAGAAAGAGAGAACGAGAGAATTAGAGAGAGCATACTTAAATTCACACAGGACACTGGATAAGAGAGGAGAAGTACTCCAGGTATAACCAACTAACCCCAGCCCCCCGACACATAAACTACTGCAGCATAAATACTGGAGGCTGAGACAGGAGCGGTCCGGAGACACTGTGGACCCATCCGAAGAAACCCCCGGACAGGGCCAAACAGGAAGGATATAACCCCACCCACTCTGCCAAAGCACAGCCCCCGCACCACTAGAGGGATATCCTCAACCACCAACTTACAATCCTGAGACAAGGCCGAGTATAGCCCACAGAGGTCTCCACCACAGCACAAACCAAGGGGGGGCGCCAACCCAGACAGGAAGATCACGTCAGTAACTCAACCCACTCAAGTGACGCACCCCTCCTAGGGATGGCATGAAAGAGCACCAGCAAGCCAGTGACTCAGCCCCTGTAACAGGGTTAGAGGCAGAGAACCCCAGTGGAGAGAGGGGAACCGGCCTGGCAGAGACAGCAAGGGCTGTTCGTTGCTCCAGAGCCTTTCCGTTCACCTTCACACTCCTGGGCCAGACTACACTCAATCATATGACCTACTGAAGAGATAAGTCTTCAGTAAAGACTTAAAGGTTGAGACCGAGTCTGCGTCTCTCACATGGGTAGGCAGACTGTTCCATAAAAATGGAGATCTATAGGAGAAAGCCCTGCCTCCCGCTGTTTGCTTAGAAATTCTAGGGACAATTAGGAGGCCTGCGTCTTGTGACCGTAGCGTACGTATTGGTATGTACGGCAGGACCAACTCGGAAAGATAGGTAGGAGCAAGCCCATGTAACGCTTTATAGGTTAACAGTAAAACCTTGAAATCAGCCCTTGCCTTAACAGGAAGCCAGTGTAGGGAAGCTAGCACTGGAGTAATATGATCAAATTTCTTGGTTCTAGTCAGGATTCTGACAACACATCAGCTGTCTGTGACCAGGCATATAAACCTTTCCATGCCAAACCTTGATTGCTAACTGCTACACATAGACTACATCGTTGTCAAATCATAGTCAACATAGCTACTAGAATTAACGCGTTAGTAAACCCGCTACAACCATGCAGCACAGTGTAGTCAGCAGCAATCAGTTTAGCAGTTACACACGCAGGCCCTGGTGGCAATAAATTAATAAAACCAAAAGCTTACCTTGACTTGGAAGAGTTCCAGTGTTGGATAGCCATAGCCAGCTAGCTAACATAGATCCCTCTCTGTTTGAGTCGGGTGTTTGAGTAGGCTAAACAAGCCAGCTGAATTGCACACTAGCTAAGTAAGTGAAAGTGAAAAAATATATACTATGAAATATAGCTAGCTCGATCTCGCTTCTCCTTAATTTTAGAAGAAATTAATTTGTTAAAAACTGTTCAACTATTGTCTTTCTCTCTCTTTGAGTCAACTAACACATTTTATGCACTGCAGTGCTAGCTAGCTGTAGCTTATGCTTTCAGTACAAGATTAATTCTCTGATCCTTTGATTGGGCGGACAACATGTCAGTTCAAGCTGCAAGAGCTCTGATAGGTTGGAGGACGTCCTCAAGAAGTTGTCATAATTACTGTGTAAGTCTATGGAAGGGGGTGAGAACCTTGAGCCTCCTACGTTTTGTATTGAAGTCAATGTACCCAGAGGTGGACAGAAGCTAGCTGACCATGGTGCTACCCTACAGAGTGCTGCTGAGGCTACTGTAGACCTTCATTACAAAACAGTGTGTTTTAATCAATTTTTTGGTGGAGTTAATATATTTAGTATAGTTTTATCTAAAAAGGATAACTTTTTTAATGTTTCACTATTTGTATTTTTCTGAAATTCACTGAGGAGGATGGTCCTCCCCATCCTCCTCTGAGGAGTCTCCACTGTTCAGAAAGTATTCATACCCCTTGACCTTGTTGTGTTACAGCCTGAATTCAAAATTGATTAAATTGATTTTTTTTCTCTCACCCATCTACACACAAAACCCCATAATGACAAAGTGAAAACATGTTTTTAGACGTTTTAGCAAATTTATTGAAAATGAAATACAGAAATATCTAATTTACATGAGTATTCACACCACATGTTGAAATCACATTTGGCAGCGATTACAGCTGTGAGTCTTTCTGGGTAAGTCTCTAAGAGCTTTGCACACCTGGATTGTACAATATTTGCACATTATAATTTTTTTTATTCTTCTAGCTCTGTCAAGTTGGTTGTTGATCATTGCTAGACAGCCATTTTCAAGTTTTGACATAGATGCCGATTTAAGTCAAAACTCTTAACTAGGCCACCCAGGAACATTCAACGTCATCTTGATAAGCAACACCAGTGTATATTTGGCCTTATGTTTTAGGTTAATGTCCTGCTTTTTTGTTTTTTTTTACCCAGCTACTAATAGGTGCCCTTATTTGCGAGGCATTGGAAAACCTCCCTGGTCTTTGTGGTTGAATCTGTGTTTAAAATTCACTGCTCGACTGGAGGACCTTACCGATAATTGTATGTGTGGCGTACAGAGATGAGGTAGTCATTCAAAAATCATGTTAAACATTATTATTGCACACAGAGTGAGTCCATGCAACTTATTTGATTTGTTAAGCAAATTTTTAAGAATAATTTCTGAAGGCACTGTACATACAGCCCTGATACCTGCAGTACACAGTACTACCAGATACAAGGACAAGACACAAGCGCTCTCAAACAGGTAACCCAGTTAACAACAAATATTTCCACAACTTCAGGGAACGTTCCCTTAAGAGTCTCATTAGGTCATTAACTAAAGTTTTCATAGGAATCTTCCTGTGATGTGCAAGCAATTTTTCCAAGAGAACATTCCCTTAATGTCAAATAGAACTTACCTAGAATGTGATTACCATGTTCTCAGAACTTAACATATTAATTTTCTAGACACTTTTCATGGGAACATTGTGAGAACATCTGTCCAGTTTTCTGTGTGTCAGAAAATTCATAACACATCACGCCTCGTTACCAAGCCCCTGATTGATAAATCACAGCTATTTTTGTCTGTTGGCAAGGGATACTCACACACGCAGTGCTTTTAACTTACAGTACAGTGTTTTCAACTTGCATATTTGACACACATGATTACATTGTGCATGTTCATTTACACAGTAATTATTAATTAACATGTCTTCAGCTGGGATTTGAACTCACAACTTCTTGGTTCACAGCATTCAGATCTTCCTGCTATGCCACCATGTCTGTGTCAGTAATCAGTTAATTTGACTATTCTGATTTGATTGACTTATTTCAACAATTTAAGGACTTTCTGTATAGTTGTCTAATGTTGGTGAGGCATATTAACCTGTCTTAATGGTACTCCTGAATCACTATGATCAAGAAAAGTTTTTCTTGAGTATACTTGTAATAGAGCTGAAATTTACTTCAAAGTGCATTATGTGAATAATGCTTACTCATAAAGTTGTTTTAGGGGGTTCAGGGTTTCTTCTGGACAGGGCCTAACTATACTGGTCCAATAAGCACATGCCCTTGAGATATCCCTTATTGACACAGTGATTAGGGGGTTTGTCATTGGTGCTGGTGGCCTGGGTTTGAGACCTGCTAGGGGAGTAACCCTACTCTCACGTTCTTAGTAATATACACAGTGTACAAAACATTAAGAACACCTTCCTAATATTAAGTTGAACCTCCCCCCTTTGCCTTCAGAACAGCCTCAATTTGTCGGGGCATGGAATCTACAAGGTGTTGAAAGCGTTTCACAGGGAATCTGGCCCATGTTGACTCCAATGCTTGCCACAGTTGTGTCATGTTGGCTGGATGTCCTTTGGGTGGTGGACCAACCCAGCAGCGTTGCAGTTATTGACACAAACCGGTGCGCATGGCACCTACTACCATACCCCACTTAAATCTTTTGTGTTGCCCATTCACCCTCTGAATGGCATACATACACATTCCATGTCTACACTAAGTGAAGTGGATTTAACAACTGACATCAATAAGGGATCATAGCTAAGGCTGTGGCAATCACTACATTTCCTCAGCCGGTGATTGTCAAGCAAATAACTGTCGGTCTCACGGCTTCCACACATAGCCTACAAGCCACTGATGCAGACCTTTGGAACATCTACATTTAAAAAAGTCTAATAAATCCATGTAATATAGCCTACACCTTCACAATAAATCCATTATTTATTTTCAGAGGTGGGTAGAGTAGCCAAAAATTGTACTCAAGTAAAAGTACTGTTACTTCAGAATAATATGACTCAAGTAAAAGTAAAAAGTAGTCATCCAAATAATTACTTGAGTAAGAGTAAAAAAGTACTTGGTGAAAAAACTACTCAAGTACTGAGTAACTGTTGAATAACGTCTGATTTATTTTTTAACACAAGACAACGATCAGACAGACAAAAATACAAAATAATCATCTTTAGGCAAATTATAGTTCATCCAATCAATAAAATTAATTAAAATTAATTACAAAATAGCTTAAATTAAAATAATTCAGGTAAATTCAAGTACTTAAAAAATAAAATAAATAAAATAATAATAAATAAAAAATAAATAAGCACAAGTAACACAAATTTCCAAACCTTTATACTTTTTTACCAGGCAGAAATAGAACGAGGCAGCCCATAAACTCTCATAAACTGTGTGTGTGTGTGTGTCTCCACAGTGTCTCCACAGTGACAGAACAACAGAAGGAAACACACAAACATTTCATAACAGGCATGCTGAACAGAAAACTGCACACCAGAAGGAAGCGGTCAACGTAAAATAATCAATAGGTGTTGATTAGGCCTACTCAGTACCTTTGTATTGCATGGCAAGCAACAGCCCTTTTTCCGTGTGCCTAGAAATTAATACTCTGATCTGTGATTAGGCCACACTGCACATCTCACTGAGCAGAGGAAAAGAGCAGCAGTACACATCAACTGAAAAAGCACCAGTCCATGATAGATGGCCAAATAAAACAATATTGCAGGCCTAGTATCCCAGAACACAAATTAAGCTGAATGCATGTTCTCTAAAAGGCATCAGAGGAGAGTGATGTAGTTGTAGTACTTCCAGTTCCAATATCTAACAAAAAAAGTCCCCCCCCCCCCCCCCCAAGATAAGCAGCATAAAGCATGTATGATGTGTCTTTACAATGGAGTTATACATTCATAGCTCTGCGCTCTCTAGCACAGCCATTACACAGTTAAGGCGATTAAACGCTTTGCTCAAAGCACCTCAAAAGCAGCTGAGAGAGGAGCAGCTTCCCCAATCTAGACTCCCACAGACAGACAACAGATTTGGCAATATTCTAACCTTTAGGCTGACACTGGCCCTTTGACTGGTTGACTGGAGTCAACACTCCAGGAACTCTTTGGCACAGTAACATGAAAACCCTTTTATATTGAAGGCCCCACTGGGAGTGTGTGTGTGTGTGTGTGTGTGTGTGTGTGTGTGTGTGTGTGTGTGTCAAAACATGCAGAAAGAAACTATTTCACCAAAGAATCACTCAGTGATGTCACTATTAAGCTTCAACAGTAGCTGGCTCTCAAGGTTCTTGCTTTGAAGCTGTGATCGTTTAGCAGTGAACAGGAGTCCTGCATGACTGAAAAGTCTCTCACAGGCTGCAGATGCAGGAAGACCTGTGTTGACTTTGAGTGACAGCTTCTTGATGCGAGGAAAGGTGTGGAGTAGATCCATACCTGCAGGGGACAGACATGGAAGGTACCTCTCCAGCTCTCCTACTTGTGATTTTCCCAACTCCATGGATGCAAAGAAGTCGTCTTCATCAGAGAGGCCGCTGTTTGCGCTGGTGACATCATCCAAGTCGGTGTCTAGGTGATTTCTGATGTAGTCAAGGCCTGTGGGTTTTAGGGCAAGATAAATCGTTTTTCAAACGAATTAAGTCTGCACATTATTCTTACCCTTCTACTGTATAGGCTGTCAAGCTGCTGATGTTTGACATTAAAAGCTACCTGAGCTTCTAACTATATTGCCACCCTGTGGTTTGTCACTGACACACTATAATCCTAAATGACAGTAACATTATACAGAGTTATATAGGTCAATGTCTACTGGTTCACATTTGAATTGATAAACAAGTATATTTACCAGCATTTAAGATGTTCTCCTCTGTGGTCCAGGATGTTCTGAATCTTGGTAGGAGTATTGCTGCTGCAATCAGCTCAGGCTCTTTCATGACGTCTCCAAAACGTTTCTGGATCCCTTGCTGCAGGGCGTGAACAAGAGGTGTACACATTTTGCAAGTTGACTCCAACTTCTTCAGCTTGTCCCGCAACTGGTAAAGTGTTGGCAGCAGGAGGCCCATATGCACAGATGATTCCCCTTGGAGGATATTAAGGGCCATGGCAACAGGCTTCATCACAGCAGCATACTCGACCAAAAACCCATTTTCAGCTGGATTGAACCTATAAAAGATGTAACGATAAAACAATTACTTATAGCTATTTCTGGTACAATGTATTTATTATGCATTGTACATGTTAAATACAATATATATATATATATATATATATATATATATATATTTCATTCAAGTCATCCACAATTGTCACACCACCATGCAAAGAAAACTTAGTTACTTGAGACAAGTGGATTCACCCATTAATCAGCAAGGCTTATTTATTTTTATTATTCTTTAAAAACAAAATATACATTTTATCAACTTACATCTTTATCTTTAATGCTGTGCAGACATTGCGAATTGCTTGTTCTCCTTGCTCTCGGTGAATGCGCACGATCCTTTCTACAGCGAGGAACAGGGAGCTCCAGCGTGTCTGATTGGGTCGGAGAAACTGCAGCTTGCATTCACGTTCCACTGTTTCATGAGCCATGGTTGACCTGCTGGTTTTATTCCAAAGAGCATGACATTTTGCAAAAGCAGACCGAGACAGCCTCTTGTAGGTTTCGTTTGCAGCTCCTCCTGCAGCAGTGGCATCAACTGTGGATATAAGATTGAGGAGATGGCATGCACACTTTTGGTGCCTTGGAAGTTGGTACTCAAGGCCTGTGTTGTCATCCAGAATAGCAGACACATCTTGATACTCCACCTCTGACTCACTCTGATCTTCTGTTGCATCATCAAGGGTGGAGTCACTCTCCTCTTGTACATTGATGGCTTCCTCCTCTTTCTCCTCACCATATAATCGAAAGGCCTTCAGGAAGTTTGAGCCACTGTCTGTTGTCGTCCTGGTCACTTTTCCCCTGATGTGGTACTCAGAATGTATTTCCTCTAATGCAGCAGCAAGGACATCAAACGTGTGCGAGCCTTTGACAGGTCTACAAGCCAATGCAGCGGAGTGCCTCTCCAGTGAGGTGTTGTCTATCCAGTGACAGGTGACACCTAAGTAGCTACGTTGTCTGGCAGACCAGCAGTCTGTTGTGGTAGCAACATAGTTCACAGCACTCAGCTTTTTGATGATTATGCTCTTCTTGTGTTTTGCAGCTTCTTGTATTCTTGTGCATAACGTTTTCCTTGTCATTACTGTATGAGGTTTCAAGGTTTCTATCAAAGTCTTGAAGGATGGCGTCTCAACCACAGAAAATGGTTGGTTGGCCTCACATACAAAATTTAGCACCAGCTTGTCAAGCGTTGCTTGTGTTACCCGCCCTGGGGCAGCGAAGGCTGTGATTTTTGCATTTTTCACAAGAGTATCACTGGAAGAGGAGGACTTACGCTTTCTGTGGTTCTTTAGTAAGTCTGTGTACTTTGCCAGTTTGTTGGGGTGAACCCTCTGTGGATAAAAACAAATATGTGAGGCTACAGGGAGATCAAGACATTAAAAGAGACTTATTACATCAAATTTGGATATATATATATATATATATATATATATATATATATATATATATATATATATATATAGAGAGAGAGAGAGAGAGAGAGAGAGAGAGAGAGAGAGAGAGAGAGAGAGAGAGAGAGAGAGAGAGAGAGAGAGAGAGAGAGAGAGAGAGAGAGAGAGAGAGAGAATGTTTAAAACATATGTAACCTAAAAGACAAACATTCGCCTATCCACAGCAAAAAAAAACTAATTTAGGAAACTTACCGCTACATGTTTCCTCAAGTTAGATGTTGAGTTCTTGAATGCTGAAATGTCAGTTTGTTTTGGTAGACACAGAAGACACCGCATAATGTAGCTGCACTTTCGCACTTTTACTAAGGTAAACATGCTTTCAATATGAGGCCAGGGGTGCGGGTGTTCCTCCTCGTCTGTGTCTGCATTGCCGACGGCTAATTCTGACATTTTTGTGTTGCTACGACTGTAAAGCTAACCCGTCCCGCCGCTGAGATTGAGTATGGTAACGTGACGAGACTGCACAACTACGTTTGATTGGTGAAACACAGTCACGTGGTAGAGCCTTAGCGGAAGTC